>NC_142877.1:7863152-8017826 GCF_051225735.1 Oryctolagus cuniculus
CCCCAGTACTTCCTGCTCCGGGTAGCGACTGAGTTACTGGAAGTTTGGGGCCAGTTTGGTAATTTTATGATAAAGTTGAGAAATAAAATTACCAAACCTGAAAAGACAGCTGAGTAAGTTGTGTGAGAGAATTAGTTTAATTCCACAGCCTTTGTTTCTAAGCTTTCCCCGGGCTGTTGGGACCGACGGCACCCCTGCTTCCTGGCTAAGAACCGCCCTGGAGTCGTGTAATGGTGTGTAATGGGTTCTTAGTGTTGTGTTGCTGTGGGCCTCCTGCTTTTGTACAGACCTTTGGAATGTAAAATGTAGTTGGGTAGACAGGCCCTGTAGACTACAGATCAACTCTGCTCGTGAGTCAGCGCTAGGAGAAATGATTTTTTTACTTGTCCTACCTGTTTCAAAATAACTTAAGGCGATTTGGTTACCTCCGAAGGAGGTTTTTTTTTTTTTTTTTTTTTTTTAAATCAGTGGATTAGAAGTTTTTTCAATTTCCCATATAAATCGTCTGAATAATGATTATATTATTAGCTGAGACTCCCCCCCCCCAATTTTGAAAATAAACATCTGAAAGAGCCAGATCTGCAACCTTAGTTATCTTTTCAGCAAAATATAGGGAGGAGAATATTTAAATTAAAGGCAGATCACATGCCTTGGACAGGCAGTGCCTTCTGAGCTCCTTTTTAACTTAGAGTGGCAGAGTGCTGGGCCTGAGTGGAATGCGTGTTATCTGTATACGGTTATGTGTGTGTGTGTGTGTGTGTATGTATGTATGTATGTATGTATTATGTACCCACATGTGAACACACATGTAGAGTTAAAGCAGTAAGACAGAATAGTTTATTTTTTAAGTTTGCTGAAATTGTATGTGTGTGATAGTTATGTCAAATCTTTTAAAAATATTTAAGGTTATCCTGGTTAAGTAGCAGTAATAGTAGAAACTCAACTACTAGGAGTGCTTCGTCTTGCTTAATTAAACATTTAAACAAATCTTCTTCAGATCAAGATGGAGATTGTGAAAGCCCGGTTGCAGATCACAGTGTCTGCTCATATTGATAATATTGAAACTAAAACTAACGTGCCGTGTCTTAAGTTCCTATTAAGATCCCTTAACAGACGCTCACTGCTGAGGGAGGAATGCTGAGGTATGCTAATGCGATTATATTTTTATAGTATTTTGGCCTCTGATCCTTCGTAGGGCTGAACAGTTAAATACAGTCTCAAGAAAATGAGGTGATTTCCTACAGGGTCCTCCCAGGTTTTGCCTTTGAGCAGCCCTTGTTGTCTGACTGCCTTTGGGCAGTGGCACTGAACATCTGAACACGGACGGACGGGGCGTGTTCTCACCTTTTCCTTTCTCCTTGCTGCCCGCCCGCCCGGTGTAGGGAAATGACCCATTAGCTCATGGGTGTGACTTTGGTGTTGTCTGAAGCAGCGATGAAGGATTTAAAGTTGCAGGTTTTGGCTGCCCCTGTAACCTCTATGTAGAGTTTTCTCCACTTGTTAGATTAAGAAGCGATTAGCATGTGTAAAATACAGAGGGAAAACCAAGTTTTCAGATCAGATCTCGGAGATACTTTTGAGGTTTTGAGGACACAGATGAGTCAATGGAGTGGCGGTGTTAAGTTGAATGCTTTACTAACATTTTAGTATTTATTAGCATTTTAGTAGCTTGAGGAAAAAGTGGGTTTGTAGGAATACTGCACATTACCTGTCTAAATACAAGTTTATGTGTTTTTGGCAGTTTTTGATAACTTTGAATGCCTTTTGCTGCATACTGTAGTAAGAATATTCCATATCAAGACTCTAAGATAGGGGGCTGGCACAAGGGGTTAATTCTCTGCTTGAGATGCCAGAATCCTGTAGCTGCTTGGTTTCAAGTCCTGGCTGCTCCTAGCGGATCCAGCTTCCTGCTAATGGACCTGGGAATGTAGCTGAGGGTGGCCCAAGTGCCCACGTGGTCCCTGGCCCACCCATGTGGGAGACTCAGAGTTCCTGGCTCTTGGCCCCAGCCTGGAACAGTCTTGGCTGTTGTGACCATTTGGGGAGCGCATCAGTGGATGGGAGGGTCTGTGTCTTTGTTTCTCCTGTCTTTGCCTCTCTGCCTTTCAAACAAATAAATAATAAACCTTAAAAAAAAAAAAAAGAATGTAAGATAACCTGTTGAGCTCAAACAAAGGCGTGCGGCATCTTTGCAGGCTGGCAGTGTTCACTGCTCTGTGTGAAGAGCAGGGCCCCAGGTGCTAGCCCTTGTTGGCAGGGGGGCAGCTGCTGCCACCTTGTAAAGTGTGGAGCAGTGTGCATAACGTGCCAGTGGCAGCATCTGCAGGTAGTGCTGGAATTCCCAGTGGCCTTTGTCACAAGGCAGAGCCTGAGTAGTGACCCCTGGAAAGCATCAGACAGGCCTTACAGGCAGTTCTAGCAGGATGATTCTTACTGGATTTCAGATAGCGATGCTGAATTACAGACGAAATATAAGGAATCAGTGTAAATTAAATCTAGCGTTCTTGGAATACGAAGTTACGTTGCATAATGGCTTGCCACAGTGCCTTGGAATGGTGGCTGCAGGTTAAGTGCTGTCACCAAGTGAAGATTTAAAAATGTTTCAACTGTTTAGAATCGTCTTCCGAAGCATCCCTGGACGTGCGGGGCAAGAGCGTTCAGGTTGTTGGAGTGCGGTGTGCTGCTTTCCCTGCCCGTCTCTGCACAGCCTCTGCGCGCTGCCTGGAGACCTGGGGTGCTGGCTTGTCAGTAACTCTCCTGGGGCTCCATCCTGACCAGTTCTGTTATTCCAGTCTTTATTATTACAGCCGCTTAAAGAGTTTTGCTCTGCAAATTGGTTGAAGTGGTGTAGAGCTCATTGAAGCTATTAATCACCGCTTTAGAGTTTAAGGAAGAGCATGTCTGCCTGTGCTGTAGACGTCAGGTCAGGCACTCAGATGCCCGGGCATGGACAGCGCCACTTGTCCTCGGTCATAGAAGACGGGGTGCAAGTCCGAGTGATGCAGAGTTTCCTTGGGCTGGTCAGCTGGCGGTGTGGTTACTAGGATTTTTCTCCATCAGAGGCTTAAAGCTGCAGAGGATGCTAGTTAGGTGGCAGCCACGGAAGCCCTATGGAAGCTGTTGTTGCCACTGTCGTATTTAAAGGTAGAATGGCAGAGAAGGGGAGACAGAGATCTTCATCTGCTGTGTCACTTCCCAGAGGCCTGCCACAGGTGGGGCTGGACTGACGACAGGAGCCAGGAACTCTGGTGGGTCTCACACGAGAGTGTTTGAGCTGTCCTCTGTCGCCTCCCGGGCTCCTGAGCAGGAAGCTGGATGAGAAGTGCAGAGTGGGCAGCAGGTGAACCGGGCACTACATGTGGGGAAGGCGGGGTCCCAAGCAGTGGTTTACCCCCTGTGCCACAAGTGGCAGTTCTGATGACCCTTGGAGTTAAAATCGATAGCAGATCAGTTCTGGTTGGCGTGCCACCTGCCCCAGGTTTGGGCTGTCTTTTCACCAGGTGATCCTGGAGGGCCGATCCTGTTCCGCCACTGGCACAGCGCCAACAAACTCCGCTCCTGTCTGCAGGAGCTTCCTTTCGAGAGCAGCAGGTGGGGGAGAGATACAGAGAGATGAGTGCAGGCGGCCAGGACGACAGCAGTGTGCAGAGGCCGGCAGTCATGGCCAGGCTGTGATAGAGGAGGGAGAGTGGTGCTGCGTGGGTGCTGGGAGGTGGGGGAGGCCGCATGTGAGGTGCGTGTCCACAGCTCAGGACGCAGGGTGCAGCCCTGGAGATGAGAATGTGTCCCCGAGGCTCTCTGGAGGAGAGCGGTCTGCAGTGTTGCTGGCAGGGCCGCCTTTCCCACCTCACCATCCACGCAGACCCCCTGGGCCGGGACACCCTGTGGCCCAATCTGCCGATCTCCCACCTGCTCATCTCCCTAGCCAGCACTGGCTCTGCCTCCCCCCCCCCTTCCTCCTTCCTCCTTCCCTCCCTCCCTTCCTTTTTTAATTAAAAGTATTTGTTTATTTGAAAGGCAGAGATACAGAGTGAGCTTCCATCTACTGGTTCATTCCTGAAAATGGCTACAACAGCTGGGGCTGGGTCAGGAGCCAGGAGCCAGGAGCTTCTTCCGGGTCTCCCACATGGGTGCAGGGGCCCAAGCACTTGGGCCATCTTCTGCTTTCCCAGGCCATTAGCACGGAGCTGGATTGGAAGTGGAGCAGCTGGGCCTGGAACCAGCATGCACGTGGGATGCCCATGTCACAGGCAGCAGCTGGCCCCTGCTCTTTTTCTAAGATGGTTTCTCATTGCTTCCTTGGCTCCCTTTCCTCAGCCAGAGAAGTAGAGAATGATGGTGACTGGCTTAACCTAGGAGTTCGAAAATTTCACAGCTGAAAATTGAAACTAAATCAATCTTAGTTAAGATACAGACTTATTACTAAATTGTGCTATTACCTGAGCCAGGAGGACTCCTGGCAGGGATACCGCAACGTCGTATTTCTAATCCAGAGGATGGATGTAGGATTGGTGTAGTTGTTCTGGAAAACAAACAAGTCTGCAGAAAAGTGGAATTTCCAAAATTTTGGAGCTTCTACAGATAAGTCAGATTTCTAAGAATAATGTTGAAGCCTGATATGGAAACTTTGATTTTGCCAAATAAGGACATAAACAAGAAAACCCTTCACTGTTTGCTGTTATCACTATGTCATTTAAAAAATTATTTGAAAGAGTTGGAGGGAGAGAGAGATCTTCCATCTCCTTGTTCACTCCCCAGATGGCCACAATGGCCAGGGCTGGGCCAGAGCTTCATCTGGTCTCCCACGAGGATGGCAGGTGCTCGGGCCATCGTCTACTGCTTTTCCCAGGTGCATTAGCAGGGAGCTGGGTCTGAAGTGGAGCAGCTGAGACACCCACGTGGGATATCAGCATTGCAGGTGGTGACTTTATATGCTACGCCACGACGCTGGGCCCATTTTAAAAAATTTTTTAAGAAATATTTATTTATTTGAAAGAGAGAAGGAGAGACAGATCTTCCATCCACTGGTTCACTCCCCAAATGGCTGCAGTGGCCGGGGCTGGGCCAGGCTGAAGCCAGGATCCAGGAACTTTGTCCAGGTCTCCCATGTGGGTGCAGGGACCCCAGCACTTGGGCCATCCTTGGCTGCTTCCCCGGGTGCATTAGCAGGGAGCTGGTTCGGAACTGGAGCAGCTGAGGCTCAAACTGGTGCCCATATGGGATGTGGGCACTGCAGGCAGTGGCTTAGCCTGTTACACCACGTGTCTAGCCTCCATCTATCTTTCTCTCTCTCTCTCTCTCTCTCTCTCTCTCTCTCTCTCTCTCTCTTTCTTTCTCTCTTTCTCTTTCTTTTTCTCTTTCTTTCTCATTCTCTCTCTCACTCTCTTTCTTCTCTTCTCTTCTCTTCTCTTCTCTTCTCTTCTCTTCTCTTCTCTTCTCTTCTCTTCCTCCCCTCCCCTCCCCTCCCCTCCCCTCCCCTCCCCTCCCCTCCCCTCCCCTCCTCTCCTCTCCTCTCCTCTCCTGGCAGAGTGGACAGTGAGAGAGACAGACAGAAACGTCTTCCTTTTCCGTTGGTTCACTCCCCAATGGCTGCTGCGGCCGGTGCACTGCGCTGATCCGAAGCCAGGAGCCAGGTGCTTCTCCTGGTCTCCCATGCGGGTACAGGCCCTAAGGACTTGGGCCATCCTCCACTGCCCTCCCGGGCCACAGCAGAGAGCTGGACAGGAAGAGGAGTGACTGGGACAGAATCCGGCGCCCCGACTGGGACTAGAACCCGGGGTGCCAGCGTCACAGACGGAGGATTAGCCTGTTGAGCCATGGTGCCGGCCCTCCATCTTTCTTAAAGGGTATTTTAACACTTGGAAGGACATCATAAGTGGCAGTTCTTAATCAACTTGAGATTAGTCTATGTGGCTTTGTGCAAAATTGATGGACTGGTTTCCATGTCTCATTTTGCTGTTGGCCAGTGAAATCAGAGGTGTCCATTTGATTAGTGTATGCTGTTAGTTCTTCAGTTAAAACACTGCCTGGGATATTGGCACGCAGTAAATACTTGTTGAATGAGTAAATGACTGTAGGGCACCCAAATGATCAGTCTCAGATCCAAATGCCACCTAGTGCCCTGATGAGCAGAGCTGTTGAAAGTGTCTCGCTCTGTTCTCAAACCTTAGAGTTTGAGAGTGTAAGGGCCTGGAGTCCAAGCAGCTGCGTGGAGTCGCCGTAGGAAGATGGGGCTGTGACTTAGCCAGACTAGAACCCAGGTGTCTGGAATGTTCTATGAGCTCACACAAGCTGGTGTTTGTCTTCCATTGTGATTGCAACAAAGAAAAGAGAGAAATTAAGATAAAACATTCACTCCCTAATCTCTGCTCTGTAGTCTCCTTTAGAAAAGCTCAGCTAAAGATCTAGTTTATTCAGAACTGAAGATAACAAGAGAGTATGAGAATTTTTGTTTTATTTTTTTGGAATCTCAAGGAAGGGGAAGAGCGATTTCCCCCTCTGGCCTGAGCCCACAGGCCTTGCTCTTGGAGGAAGTGCACGGAAGCAGCAGGTGTGGTTTTGTCAGGGGCTGTGGTGAGGGTGGTGTGCGTGTCTGTTTCCTTGGGTGGACTTTGCTGACTTAGGACTTCTAAGAAAACCTTCCTATGTGTGCCATAAAGAGGCAGGGTGTTGGCTGGAGGGCTACTTCTTCTCCAGGAGTGAAACTTAGCTTCTAGGTCAGAGCCTGCAGAGTGGAATCAAGTAATCCCTGTCCCACCTGGCCCTCCCCCGCTGGTGCCGTTTTCTAGTGAAGGACTAGGCCATGTTGAGGATTTTACCATCAGTGTGTGCGCTCCCCAGGCAGCTGTGTGTGTGCACGCTTCGTTCCTTATCCGTGTTGGTGCTGGTGGGAGGCAGTCTGGGGCTGGGGGCGTGGATGGAGGTGCAGGTGCCCCGAGGACCAGGACAGTGCGGGTTCCCATGGCCGCTCCTTCCGAGGAGCCTGCGTTTCCTGGATGGGGAGTGCAGTGTTGTAGACCTGTGAGTGTGGTCTTCGGGCTTGTTTCGGGGTACTTGTGTCTGTTGTAGGTGAGTTGGTTTGTGTGTGAAACAATTCCAGGCTCTGGCTTTTAAAAATTTTACCTGAAGTAGTTTTATTGTCATTTCCTGTAATTCTTGTGGTCATTAAATTTGCAGAGGCTGTTTGTAGGGTATTCATGTGTGTGTTAGTGGCATTTCAGATTTGTTTAGCTGAATTCAAGAGTTGCATTCTAAAAGTTGCATATTTTAGAGGGAGATCGGTAGAACGCCACGTCTTGACGTTTTCTTTCTTTCTTTCTTTTTTTTTTTGACAGGCAGAGTGGACAGTGAGAGAGAGAGACAGAGAGAAAGGTCTTCCTTTGCCGTTGGTTCACCCTCCAATGGCTGCCGCGGCCGGCGCACCGCGCTGATCCGGTGGCAGGAGCCAGGTGCTTTTCCTGGTCTCCCATGGGGTGCAGGGCCCAAGCACCTGGGCCATCCTCCACTGCACTCCCTGGCCTCAGCAGAGGGCTGGCCTGGAAGAGGGGCAACCGGGACAGAATCCGGCGCCCCGACCGGGACTAGAACCCGGTGTACCGGCGCCGCTAGGCGGAGGATTAGCCTAGTGAGCCGCGGCGCCGGCCGACGTTTTCTTAACTAGATGAAATTCTGCTGATGCAGTAAGTGTGCCAGCTTGAATGAGATGGTCGTGGTTCAGTTAACCACTTGTTGACCAAGAGGCATTATTGCGTGTGTTAGAGGTGAAGCACCTGAGCTGGGTCCCTTCTCTGACCCGGCAGGGACCACGTGAGTCACCCCCGTGCCTCTCTGCTCTGAGCATAGCTGACCACTTCTGCTTCTCCCTAGGTTTTGGAAACCCCGTCTCCGGGTCGCTGGGATTGACTTGCTGCTCAGTTGAATCACCTGCTCAATGGAGACGAGAACTAGGGCTTTGTGCTGACTCATACTTGAATCAAAACCCTGGGGAGTCTGCATGCCTTGTCTGTGGACAGGACCAGTGCCAGTCTCCATCACGAGCCTCCGGAAACTTCCACGGTCTCCCTGCGCTGTCGTCCTGGTCGCTCGCTCTGGCGTTGCAACCCGGGGCTGCTGGAGGTGGCAGTGACGAGTCTTGTTACAAGTGGCCTTATTCCAACTCCAGAAGTCCCCCCAGAGGAAGCTCGCGACTCTTACCTTGTGCCCAGCCCTGAGGCAACAGGAAACATGCCCACCCAGTCCCTCCTCGTGTACATGGATGGGCCGGAGGTCATTGGCAGCCCCCTGGGCACCCAGGTGGAGATGGACGACGCCGTGGCGCTCCGAGGGGCCGCCGCCGTGCCCTTCAGAGCCCCGACGGAGAGGAGCGTCATCCAGATGGAAGGCTGCATGCCCTTGGACTGCATGTTCTGCTGCCAGTCCTTCGGCCACGCCGACGACCTCAACAAGCACGTCCTGACGCAGCATCGGCCCACCCTCTGCGAGCCCGCAGTGCTGCGGGTGGAAGCAGAGTACCTGAGCCCGCTGGACAAGAGTCAGGTGCGCGCCGAGCCCCCGAAGGACAAGAGCTGCAAGGAGAACGAGGAGTTCAGCTGCGAGGTGTGCGGGCAGGCGTTTCGGGTGGCCTTCGACGTCGAGGCCCACATGAAGAAACACAAGGACTCCTTCACTTACGGGTGCAGCTTGTGTGGGAGACGATTCAAGGAGCCGTGGTTCCTGAAGAACCACATGCGGACACACAACGGCAAGTCGGGGGCCAGGAACAAGGCGCAGCAGGGCCTGGAGAGCCCGGTGACCATCAACGAGGTGGTCCAGGCGCACGCGGCCGGGAGCATCTCGTCGCCTTACAAGATCTGCATGGTCTGTGGATTCCTGTTTCCAAACAAAGAGAGTCTAATAGAGCATAGCAAAGTGCACACCAAAGACACTACGTCCTGCCCCAGCAGTGCACAGGCAGCCTCCCAGCCCGAGGGCGCGCCATCTCCCAGGGAAGAGTTCTTGCAGTGTTTGGACTTGAGACCCAAAGCGCACCCGGAGCGCGTGCAGAAGCAGGTGCAGTGCATCCCTCAGCTCGACCCCTTCACCACCTACCAGGCCTGGCAGTTGGCCACCAAGGGCAAGGTCGCCGTGGCCCAGGAAGAAGTGAAGGAGTCGGGGCAGGAAGGAAGCACCGACAACGACGACTCGTGCTCAGAGAAAGAAGAGCTGGGAGAAATCTGGAGCGGCGGCAAGTCCGAAGGCTCTGGGAAGTCCAGAGCGAAAGGCGGCTGCGCGGGGCTCTCGCAGGAGAAGGAGAAGCCCAGGCACTCGAGCGGCGACGGGGCCCCTGGGGACGTGGACGCCAAGCTGTCGGCCAGCAAAGAGAAGCCCACGCACTGCTCCGAGTGCGGCAAGGCCTTCCGCACCTACCACCAGCTGGTCCTGCACTCGCGGGTGCACAGGAAGGAGAGGAGGGCCGAGGCGGGCTCGCCGACCTCGGCCCTGGACGGGAGGCAGCCGGGCACGTGCTCGCCCGAGCTCGCCAGCAGCCTGGACGAGGGCGGAGCCGTAGACCGAGGCGAAGGCGGCTCCGAGGATGGCTCTGAGGATGGCCTTCCCGAGGGTCTCCATCTGGGTGAGCTGATCCCCGGGGTCCCGGGCACACAGGGGCTGCAGGGTGGACCCTGGCTGTGGAGGTGTCTGTCTCCCTGTTGGTGACAGTTCTGTGGTCTGTTTGCTCAGGGGACACAGGTGTTTCACAGTTGGGTGATGGTGCCCTCTGTTGACGTTTGGTGATGTGTAGTGACATTCTTGGTGGTCAGAGCTCTGTGTGTGGTATTGTGCGTGCCCATACATGCTGGCACCCGCAGGGCAGAGGCCAGGGCATGGTGCGCAGGGCTTCTGGCACCCCACCCGGTGTTTTGTGATGGCCGAGAGACCCCATCCCTGCCCTGAGCTCCTGTGGCTCCCTCTGTGTCTGTTGGGGCTGGCTTCCCACGTGTGGATCCCAGGGGGGTTCCGAGGCCACAGGAGTTACTGGGCATGAGCGAGAACAGGAAGCGTTAGGCAGGGGCAGCCCGTCCTTTCTGTCCTGGAGGCTGGTGCCCTCTGACCAGGAGCTCTGACGATTTGCCTGTTAGACACAGGAAATGGGAACGCACCAGGCTGTTTGGAAGAAATTCCGTTTGCTTGGTGAAGTCTGACGTGGCCGATCCCTGGGGCCGGCTGAGCTTCCAGCCACAGGACATGGTGTGAAGAAAGGATTCTGCTGCTTAAGAGCAGTTACAAAAAGCCCTCACCTGTGGGCACAGTCAGCAGGTGCATGATGAGAGCATGGGGTGGTCTCCGGGACATGGTCGCTCACACAAGGGGCTGTCAGTTGGGACGGATGCCCTGTCCTCTCTCAGCCTCACTCACTGAAGTCCTCCAGGGACTGTGTGTGTGTGTGGGCCCTGGTGAACCTGACCACAGCACCTTGAACTCTGCACCTGCATGGAAGCTGGTGCCCAGGTCTTCTTTCTGATCATGGTTTGACATGTTTGATGTGAGGGCAGTAGTTTTTCTTTCATATTTATAATTTTTTTTAAAGATTTATTTATTTATTTGAAAGTCAGTTACATAGAGAGGAGAGGCAGAGAGAGAGAGAAAGGTCTTCCATCCAATGGTTCACTCCCCAATTGGCCGCAACAGCTGGAGCTGTGCCAATCCGAAGCCAGGAGCTTCTTCCGGGTCTCCCACATGGGTGCAGGGGCCCAAGGACTTGGGCCATCCTCCACTGCTTTCTCAGGCCATAGCAGAGAGCTGGATTGGCAGAGGAGCAGCCAGGACTCAACCGGCGTCCATATGGGATGCCGGCGCTTCAGGCCAGGGTGTTAACCCACTGCACTACAGTGCCGGCCCCTATAATGTTTTGTGTTCCTTGGGGTACAGGAAACCTAGCTCTGAGCACACTGCAAATCCTCAGTTTTCAGGAATTTAGGAAAACTTAACGGTGGCTCGATGACATAAAGCAGGCTTTAACTTAACCACTGAGCTTGTTGTCCGAGTGATGCCCTCTGTCCAGGGGCATGTGAGGCAGGAAGTGGCTGGTCATTTGCAGGTGGGGTGGAACAGCTGGGCGTGGTAGGGTGCCCTGCTCTCCGTCCCGGCGCTGTGCTGTGGTGCTCTGGCTCACCACGTGTTGCTCAGCCCATCTTTGCTCCAGTTTCCTTGTTTGCAAGATGGCTTCCTTGACCCTCCTTCCACCTGCCAGGGAGCGTTTCAGCAGGCTGGAGGTGAAAAGCTCCCAGCCCATTACAGTACAGAGCCGCCTGGACCAGGCAGCTGTGCGGGTTCCATGTCCTTGCTGTCCCAAAGTTAGGCGATGCCTTTATCTTGCATGATGCGGCATGGTGAAATCCGGACGCATAGTTGGAAGTGGGAAGCTGTGACAAGGTGCAAAGGCAAAGCCTTCTGGCTGGGCGTGAGCGTGAGGAAGCAAGCTTGGGCATTCGCTACTCAGGAAATTGGTTTTCCAGAGTTTGTCTAGACTTATCTTCTGTACGATCAGCCTGGCTTTCTTCAGACTTTCAGGAAGATCAAAAGCAGATGACACCTTAAAGGTGTCAGCTCTTAGGTCTTTCCTGTCTTAGATGTGGGTGCTTTTTCCCTGCATAGGAATTGTGGTGCAGTGCAGACGGTGCAGTCCTGCCCTAATGTAAAACCTGAAGGCTCACCAAGGCCTGCTTCTAAGCTGCTTTTTATTTTTTTTTAATATTTATTATTTATTTGAAAGGCATAATTACAGAGAGGCAGAGAGTGAGAACTTCCATCCACTCTTTCACTCCCCAAAATGGCCGGAATGGCCAGAGCTGCCCCAGTCAGGAGCCAGGAGCCAGGAGCTTCTTCTGGGTTTCCCACATGGATGCAGGGCCCCAAGGACCTGGGCCATCTTCTGCTACTTTCCCAGGCCATAGCAGAGAGCTGGATTGGAAGTGGAGCAGCCAGGACTTGAATCAGCTCCTAAGCTGCTTTTTAAAATGAGTGATCTGTGAGCAGTCTGAGATGTGCAATGTGGAGGGAGGGTCAGGGAACAGGCCAATTAATCGGACATAACAAGTTTTGCAAGACAAAACGACCAGTTCAATTAATTATGCTGAATCCTTTTTTTTTGAAAGAGAGGGAGAGAGAGATGATTGTCCATCTACTCCCCACAGCTAGGGCTGGGCCGAGCCGAGCTGAAGCCAGGAACCAGGAGCTTCATCAGGGTTTCCTGTGTGGGTGACCAGCCCAGGCACTTGCCGTCTTCCGCTGTTTTCCAGGGTACATGAGCAGGGAGCTGGATCTGAGGTGCAGCAGCTGGCACGTGAACGCGCCCACACGGGGTGCTGGGGTCGCAGGTGGCTGCTTTGCCTGCTGTGCCACGAGGCTGCCCTCCGTTGTGCTGAGCCTTGCTGACCTGAGGGAGGGTGCTGAAGTCAGAGGGCCCCTCCACAGTGCCGTGGAAGAGGTGATGTCTTCCGGAAATATCTTCATGTCCTTTGAGGGGTGTTTCAGCTGAGGCCCTGGGACACGTCCAGTTGTGTTGGCCGGGCCAGCGTCCCCAGTGGGCTCTCGCACCCTGCATTGATCATCCTGCACTCAGAGGTCGGCGTCTGGGGGACAGGTTGTGACTTGTCAGACTTTGTACTTCCCAAAACCTGGCTAAAATTTGACAAACTTTCCTAGGTGTTTGCCCAATGCCTTGCTTGCGCTCCTGTCGCAGATTAGGTTGTGCTTGCTGCCCTCTAGTGGTGGCATGTTTAATCTCAAGTTGAAAAGCTGAGTTTCCCGCCGGAGGTGGGGTTGGTTTGCGGTTTGTGTCGGTGCAGTTTTCTGTCTTTCTGAAGAAGCTGGCTGTGCGTGGCGTCGGAGTGCCTGTGTGCGGGCCCTGCGGGTCCACTGTGCCGAGGCCTCTCCTGGGATGAGGGCAGACGGTGTGCTTGCTGTCCGCGGGGCGGCAGAGGGTTCTCAGGCTTTCTGGAGCCGATCCCAGGCGGGAGGTGTAAGCATGCCTTAATCCACGTGCTTCGGCCGTCTCCTTACGTAAATGTTTTTTTTTCTGCTTTAAGATAAAAATGATGACGGAGGAAAAATAAAGCATCTCACGTCCTCGAGAGAGTGTAGTTATTGTGGAAAGTTTTTCCGTTCAAATTATTACCTCAATATTCATCTCAGAACGCATACAGGTAAAGACTTTGATTTTTTTTTTTAACGCATGTACTGGTTCAGAGTCGCGGTGTAGCTGTGCGCCGCGCCTTTGCTCCAGCCCGACCAGCGCTGGTCCAGCCCCTCTGCCAGCCCGCTGCTCGCTCACTTTATCCCGACGCTCACCATCAGTAAACCACTCCTTCTCACTTGAGTATTTTTAATAATTTATCGACGTAAGAGAGAGCGCGCTCATCTGCTGGTCGGCTTCCCAGGTGCCTGCAGTGGCTGTGGGATCTCGGCCCAGGGCTCCCACGTGGTGGCAGGGACCCAGGCACCGGAGCCGTCACCGCCACCGCCGCCTCCCGGGTCTGCCTCTGTGGGAAGCTGGGTCAGGGCCTGAACAAACCCGGAACTCGGGGGGGTGTGGGGAACCGGACAGGTCTGCCCCAGACCTCTGTCACGCTGTGTGGCCACGTATTTTTAATATTTTGATAATTTGTAGTTTCATGAGAATATATGGCCTAATAATCTGTTCTTTAAGTAGTAGAAGCAGCTAGAATATTAACAGTTTAGGAGGATGTGTGGATTCGAATTTCATCAGACTGTTAGCTGACCAGTTAATTAACCATTTTTAAAAACTTTTATTTTTAAAAAATTATTTTCATATTTCAAAGGCGGACAGGCAGGAAGGGACAATTTTAAACACTGGTTCGCTCCCCAAATGCCCGCAACAGCCAGGGCTCTGCCATGGTGAATCCAGGAGCCCAGCACTCAATCCAGGTCTCCATGTTGGTGGCAGGGACCGAATTCCTGGAGCCATTATCCCCCACCTTCCAGGCAGCCGGCACGGGAGCAGAGGAGCGGCACCGCCAGGGAGGCGCTCCGAGAAGCAGCGTGGGTGTTGCACTCGGTCGTTTAACCATTGCACCAAGTGGCCAGCCCTTGAAGCCTTTCTGTGTGCCAGTTTTCTGAGCTCTGAGAGTGACATAATGATACCCCCTTTTCTGTGCTGTGTTTGTTTGAAGACTCACTTACTTGAAAGGCAGAGGAAGAGACCGCACGTGCACGCTTCCACCTGCTGCTTCATTCCCAGATGGCCCCGGCAGCCGGGCTGGGCCAGGCTTGAAGCCCGCAGGCAGGAGCCCCATCACGTCTCCCACAGTGGGACGTCCTCCCCTGCTTTCCCAGGCGCATAGGCAGGGAGCTGGATGGGGAGCGGAGTGCCATGACTTGAACTGGAGCCCATAGGGGTGCTGGCTTAACCTGCTGTGCCACAGCGCCGGCCCCTAGACTGCTCCGTCCCCCAGGGCTCTTATGGAGATGAAGGAAGTTAAAAGTGTGACTGTTGCACAGCCGTATTTCAGATATCCAGTATTTATGTAGGTGAGAAGTGAGCAGCTCGGGAGAAGCCCACACAGAGGCGGGGGGAGCGTGCTCGCTGTGGTGTCTGGAACGGGTCTTTCTGGTGCCCGGAGGTCTGTGCTGGAACTTTACGTTCACTTCTGTAATGTAGCGACATTTCTTGTTGTAGGTGAAAAACCGTACAAATGTGAATTCTGTGACTATGCTGCAGCCCAGAAGACGTCTCTGCGGTACCACTTGGAGAGGCACCACAAGGACAAGCAGGCGGACGGTGCCGCCGAGGGCAAGAGCGACGGCAAGAACCAGGAGGCGGAAGATGCGCTCGTGGCCGCTGACGGTGCACAAACCAAAAATTTGAAAAGATTTTTTGATGGTGCCAAAGATGTTAAAGGCAGTCCACCTGCAAAGCAGCTTAAGGAGATGCCTTCTGTCTTTCCGAATGTTCTGGGCAGTCCTGTCCAGACACCAGCACACAAAGATACTCAGGATTTCAGTAAGCACGCAGCCAGTGGCAGTGCTGAGACAGTGGACAGAGCGCCCACCCCTGTGTTCGTGGATCTGCTGAAAAAGAGGTCGGCAGGGGAAGCTCAGGCAGACGACCCTGTCGGCAGAGCGGAAGTGGGGGTGCCTCCCGCAGACAGCAGCGCCCCGCGGTGCGCCGATGGCGGCCACCCAGAGACGAAAATGGATACCACAGGGGCTGGCAGGTGCCAGACTGGCCTGGAGTGTCAGGAGAAGCCTCTGAACCTGTCCCTCAGTGCTCTGCACAGCTGCCCGGCCATTGCTTTGAGTAAAAATCTAATCCCAAGTATCACCTGCCCGTTTTGTACCTTCAGGACATTTTACCCCGAGGTTTTAATGATGCACCAGAGACTGGAGCACAAGTACAATCCCGATATTCACAAAAACTGTAGGAACAAGGCTTTGCTTAGAAGTAGACGGACTGGGTGCCCGCCAGCCCTGCTGGGGAAAGACGTGCCTCCCTTGTCTGGTTTCCACAAGCCCAGGCCCAGGTCAGCTTTCCCAGCGCAGCCCAAGCCCCTGCCTCCAGAGAAAACGAAGCAGAGCCCCTCGGGGCCGGCCAAAGCCCCTCCAACGTCAGGGACAGACTCCAGCACTTTAGCCCCAAGTAACCTGAAGTCGCACAGGCCGCCGCAGAGCGCTGCCGCCCCCCGGCCGCAGCAGCCCGAGGGCTTTTCCAAAACCAGTGTTGGTCCTGCACTGGAGAAAACGAGACGACCCGAGGCGAAGCTGAAGCCTCTGCCCGTGGCCCCAGCTCAGCCCGCCCACGGCAGCGGTAGCAGCAGCGGCGGCAATGGCTCCAGCGGCTCCGGCGGCTCCAGCGGCTCCAGCGAGTGTGCGCCCAAGAGCGATGGCCCCTGGGCCCCTCAGGGAAGAGACTACTTTTGTAACCGGAATGCAAGCAGCACCACAACCGCGGAATTCAGCGAGCCGCTCCCGAAAAGGCTGAAGTCTGGCGTGGTCACACTTGACGTTGACCTGCCCGGGCCCAATTACAGGAGGGGCTACGAGCTGCCCAAGTACCACGTGGTCCGGGGCATCACGTCCCTGCTGCCCCAGGAGTACATGTGCCCGCCGTTGCCGGTGTTGCCCCCCAAGCCCAGATTCCTGGGCTCTGCTGAGGGGGAGTCTCCAAGTGTGCTGGCTGTGCAGAAGCCCTACAGCGGCGCTGGCCCGCTCTACTCGTGCGCACCTGCCAGCGGCCCGGCCTCCAGCGCGGCTCTAGAAGGTATTGCATCGGGCGCAGTGTTGGAGTTGCACTGGCCGCCCAAGACCCACACCCTGGGGGGACACTTAGCACAGTGGTTGGTGGGCCCGCAGAGCTTAGCTGGTCAGGGCTTGGCTCAGTCTTACCCGCAGCTGAGCCTGTGATCTCTCTCTCTGCTGTGGGAGCGATCATGGGGAAAGTGGTTGAGTGCCTGTGGTGTGATCCCTTCTTTCCCTTCTGGCTTTGTTGTTGGAATCCCAGGGCCCACGGAGTGCCCCCCGCTCCCCTCATCCTAGCTTCTCTGTCGTCTGCACATGCGCGGTGTGCAGCACGCGTCCCTGGGTTCTTCCAGTGTCCTGTCACCCCCTCCCCTCCACGCCATCAGTGGCTGAAACCGTGTGTCGTATGACTGAGTCACATGCAGCCCTGGGCTGGGCAGTGTTTGAGGGGTGCTCCGTGGATGCCGTGTGGGCGTCCCTGGCCCCTCTGTGGCTTTGAGGAGCAGTGAGCCCGGGGGCTGCGGAACGGTCTTAGTGCTCCGACCTGGGGTTGAGCTGCTCTTGGCCTCTGAAGCAGCCCGTGGATTCCATCTCTGGGAGAGGGCGCACGTGGGCCGCCAGTCTTGGGACTGCTGTGGGGTCCTGTGGATTCCATCTCTGGGAGAGGGCGCACGTGGGCCGCCAGTCCTGGGGCTGCTGTGGGGTCCCGTGGATTCCATCTCTGGGAGAGGGTGCACGTGGGCCGCCAGTCCTGGGGCTGCTGTGGGGTCCCGTGGATTCCATCTCTGGGAAGAGGGTGTGTGTGGGCTGCCAGTCCTGGGGCTGCTGTGGGAGGGTTTCCTGGCAGTGGCGTCGTGTGGCAGCTCACCTGGGAGTGCCCGGGGACTCCAGTAGCCGCAGTGCCTGCTCCAAGAGGCAAATCCGCCTCAGCCCTTGGCTTCTGTGCTGTTTTCTTGTCGTGACGTCGGTCGGCCTGATGCCCTTGGTCTGCCAGGAATAGCTCGTGGTGGAAGAACGGCTTCCATGTACTGCAGATCCAGGGCCTGTGAGAAAGGAGTAGGGCCTGCTGTCTTGATCACAGTGCGCCTCCCACCCTGCCAGGGTGCGTAGAGCAGACAGGAGTCGGAGCGCGGGCCGGGAGCGGAGGCTGCGCTGCAGTGGAATCTTCTGTCGTGGTGTCGCTCCTCTTCACAGTTCGGGTTTATGCTGTGTGTGTGTTTAAAGTATTCCAGGCGGGGTGGGTGTTGTGGCACAGGTGCTGCATGGGGTGCCTGCCTCCTGTGTCCGGGTGCCCGGTTTCAAGTTCTGGCTCCGCTCCCAATCCCAGCTTCCTGCGAGACCGCAGGTGATGACAGCAGGGAGGCTCATGCTGGGTCCCTGCCTCTCCTTGGGGAAGCCTGGATGGAGCTCCTGGCTCCTGGCTCTGGCCTGGGAAGTGAACCAGCACATGGAGCGCTCTGTCTGTCTCTGTCTCTCTGCCCTTCAAATGAATGAAAATATTTAAAAAAAAATTTATGCTGCCATGTTCTTCTAGCTTCTTAAATCTTTATTAGTGAGACCTGGGAACTTAAGGAAACTGTGCTAATAGATGTTCTCATACAAACAGTTCTATAAGTGTGCAGACGTCCGTGTGACGTGTGTGTTGTGGTTGCACCCTGCGGTAGGAAGTTTGAAAATCATCCTCTGAGTCTGTGCGCGCGTCGTCCCTGTGGCCTCACGGTAACTCTAAGCGATCTCTCTCTCTCTCTCCAATCAGGGAAGAGGCCTGTGTCGTATCAGCACCTGTCCAGCAGTATGCTGCAGAAGAGGAACTATGAGAATTTTATTGGGAACGCACATTACCGACCAAATGACAAAAAAACTTGATTTCCTATTTTTTGGGGGGAAAGGTAAGCATATGTTTCAATTAAATATGTACTGTACAGGTTTTCCTCATTTGAAAATAAACATCTAGCTTGTCCACTGTAACACAAAATAAAAGTGCCTGTAACTACAATATTTTCCGGGCATCTTAGCATTTATGTTGGAGCGCTCAGGGTCTTTGGCTGTCAGTGATGATGCGAACAGTAAACATCCCGGCAGTCCCAGCGACTGAACCGACTCAGCATTTACTGGGGGCCCTCCCACTGCCTTCCCTCCCCACTTGTGCACGTGTTCCCTGTGGTGGCTTTGAGGTTGCTGTGGTGGCATGGGCCGTGCCTGCGTGGGGCAGGAGCCTGGGCCCAGAGCAAGCAAGAGGCTCACTTGGACCCGCTGGTTCCTGTCCTGTCGTATGATCAGAACGGTCCCCGAGAGCAGGCTGTGTCTGCCGAGTTGACTCAGAGTTGGAGCAGCGAGTCACAGAACCTGCTCATTTTCCCCTCACGGCCGGCCTCGCGGACAGCTCTGTCCCTAAAACTCTTGCCACAGAGACCCTGAGCACCTGCTGGCCGGCTCGTGGTCAGGGCAGGGTTTCTGCTGTGGGACCCGCGGGGCCCCGAGTGCTGTTCCCAGGGGCTGGGGCTCTGACAGTCACTCCCGGGTCCCAGAAGCAGAGTGGGTGGGTGGCGTTGGCACGCGCTGCCCCAAGGAACTGCTGGTGGATTCTCGCAGCAGACAGCGGCAGCAGATGACAGATGACGGCCGTGTGCCAGCCCCAACCTCTGTCTCTTGTCTGTCTGTCTGTCTGTCTCTCTGTCTCTCAGCTCTGGGCTTCTCTCCCTCCATCTCTGCCTGACCACCTCTCTCTGCTCCAGAGCTGCTCCCCACCTGCATTCTGTCACCTGCTGTGAGCTTTGTCGCAGCCCAGCACTTTACATGAGTGTTCTCGTCCACCACTGGCCGAGCCCGAGGGTGGACACCTTGTGGACACCTGGCCTGTTTGGGTGACAGAAGTTACTTGTGGTCACGTTTGCCTCGTTGACTGGCCCGACCGATTCCTTCCTTCCTGTGTAAGCGTTCAGTTTCCGGTGGTAGCCGTGCCTTCTGACCCGCCGGGTAGTGGCGTTTGTACTTCAGCCCAGTCCTGACTTGGTCAAGGCTGGGCTTACACGCACCCTTGGCCTTGCTGAGAGCCCTGGACTTCTCTGTGCTTCTAGAGCCTCTTCCTAAGCTTCGCTGCCCGCTGCCTTTTCGTCTCACTCATCGTCCACACCTTTCTCCTCGCAGGTCTCGATGGGTGGAGGCGCGTGCGCCGTGAGGTCGGATTTGAGTCCATCCTTTGGGAAAGCGAATGGTGAAAGCTACTGAAATAAGCTGTGACCGCACTGTACATACAACACGCAAGGAACATAAAAGGAACACTACAGTTTTGTAAAGTTGTTCTGTTAACTTTTGTACCAAATAGCAATAAAAACTAGTTGGAGCAGTTGGGACCAGAGATCTCTATTTTGTCCCTGAATAATATTTTTTTTAACAATTGACCAAATAAGTGGAGTTTTTGTATACTTGAGCGCTGCTGAAAAGAAATCATTTGGGGTGGGGGTGGGGCGGGGGGGAGAGTCTATGACGCTTGCACCTCAGGTAAACTGTAAATATCTCCGTTGTTAGCCTGCTCGTTTCAGTGCTGTGTGTATCCCCTTCTCGTGTAGCTCGTCGCTTCGAGCAGTTTCTGCCATTTGTGCTTTCATTTAAATGTATTTTTTAAACAATTCCCAATGATCTGTATTATGTGGAATCGTCCACAGTCCCTTGTTGTCTTAACAAAATTGTCAACGAAAGCCTCGTCCCTCGCGGCTGCTGCGTGCGCCCAGGCCGTCCTGGTCCCGGCCTCCCCGTGGCCCTTGGCGGCGTGGGGGCTGTGGGCCGGGGCCGTGGCACCTCTGCAGAGCAGCCTCGCGCCAGGGGCCACACCCAACTGCGCTTGCAGTTTCTTAAGTTTGTTTTCTATCAAATTGATCATTTCTGTTGGAAAATTCACTTTGGTGGGGGGAGGGGTGTTTGGCTAAGTAAACATAGGCGAGTGTAAGTGCTAAAATATACAATGTGAATTACAGACGTTGAGAAGGAAGCAGTTTTAAAGGGAATGGAAGATTTTTTTGTTTGGGCAAACTTTAGGTTTGTATTTGGAAATCTTGGCGTGTCTGGCCACACTGATTCTGAGGGCGGAGCGGAGGGGCCCAGCTCCGAGACCCCAGCTGGGCCCACTGTCACCTCTGGTCAGCCCAGCTGTGGCTGTTGGAAACTCTGTCCGTGGCTGAGTGTGCTCAGCCCGTGGTTTGAGTAAGCCACAAGATATTTTATTAAGAAACTGTTCTGAAAAGTAAATTTGCACTGTTGATTTCCCCTGCCCTGCGCTTCTCCATGGAGCATGGGGAGAGGCCTCAAAGAATCCGAATTCTGTTTCATTATGCAACGTGGGGCGTCCTGGATGGAAGTCTCCGCTCCCGTGTTACTGGGAGGTGTGTGAGCTGAGTCTGCTGGCATTGCAGTGAAGTGCTTTGTATCAGGAACCTGTACACTATGCCTGTTTTCCTGTTCACAAGCTGAGCCATATGTACATAACCTAGATTTTGTGTTCATAGTTTTGCACTTTTATAGCCTATTTTTGAGGATTAACACATTTTGCAAGATGATCGACTCACTCTTTGCCTAATCTGACGAGTGTTCCAGAGAGCTTGCTGTGACTATAAATGTAAATCTTAAAAGAGGGGTATAAATAGAGGGCTGAAATTTAAACCTGTATTTTAAAAAAAATCACCAAATCTATTTGAAAACAAGTCCATTTGTGTTACGCTGAAATTTTGGGGGCTTTTACATGTTTCCTTTGTAGCCACATTCTGAATACATAAAAATATCAGTTTTTTAAATTTTCCACAGCCCTTTGTACTGTCCATCAGTATTAACTATCGGGATACTACTGGTTTTGTATGTTTTTATTTCGTTGAGACAGCAGTCCATATAATAGAGGTACAATTCGTTGGATTTTTGTTTATGTATTTATTTCATTCCAGTTTGATTTATTTTAATTGTTGATACTTAAGTTGTCAAACAGTAGACATTTACTTGTTTTATTTATGATATATTTCAGCTTAAAGTTATGTTATTATATGTGGATGTAAATATAGATTTGGTGTTTTGCAGTCTTGAGTTTTGGTCTTTCTTGTGGTCCCGGTTGCTTGATTTGTTTCACTGTTTATAAAGACAGCTTTGGGGCTGGGTTCACTGTTTATAAAGACAGCTTTGGGGCCGGGTTCACTGTTTATAAAGACAGCTTTGGGGCCGGGGGCTGTGCGTAGCGAGTGGAGGCATCGGCATAGTGGCAGCGACATCCCACATGGGCGCAGGTCGAGTCCCGGCTACTCCACTTCCAGTCCAGCTCCCTGCTGATGCTCATGGGAAGGCAACGGAGGATGGCCCAAGTGCTGGGTCCCTGCACCCACATGGGAGACCTGGAAGAAGCTCCTGGCTGCGGCCTGGCCCAGCCCCGGCTGTTGGCAGCCAGTTCAGAGTGAACCAGTGGTTGGGAGATCTCTCTGCCTCTCTCTCTAACCCTGCCTTTCAAATAAATACATCTTAAAAAACAACCACTTGGGCAGGGAATCTGGTGTATTGGTCAGATGCCCCTTGGGATACCCACAACCATACTGGAATGCCTGGTTCAAGTCTAGACACTGGTTCTAGCCTCCTGCTCACACACACACGTGCTGGGAAGCAGGTGATGGCCAATGGACTTGGGTTCCTGGCACCCACGTGGGAGACCCAGATGGAGTTCCTGGCCCTGCTCTGGCTGTTGCAGCCCTTTGGGGAGTGGCCCAGGGGACAGAAGACCTCTGTCCCTCTCAGTCCATGTCAGAGTACCTGGGTTCCTGTCCTCGTGCTGCCCTCCACGCCATCTTCCTGCTGATGCACACCTTGGGAGGCAGCAGGTTAAGGAGTTGAGTCCCTGTCACCATAAGGGGGACCAGGATTGAGCTGCACGTTTCTGGCTTTGGCCTGCTTATTTGGGGACTGAGCCAGCGGACAAGAGGTCTCTGCCTTTCAAATAAATAAAATACATGAAACAAAATCTCTCCAGTGAATTACACTGCTGTGTTCCAATTCCAGTTTTGAGAGGTCTGATCGTTTGATGACGTTAACAGTGACTCCCCACCTGTATCTGGCATGCAGGACCCTTCACAAGGTTGACAGAAAATGGACAGATTCCCTCTCCTGATGAGCTTTTTGAAGCCTCCCTCTTATTTAACGTCACAGTCTGGGGTTACTAAACGACACGCTCGGGTTTCTCTCAGTGGTGGCCCCTGGTGAGATGGGCAGAAAGGCAGCTTGTCAGGCTCCCCCAGACCTGCTGAGGGCCCGGGGGAGCGGCCCTGGTGCTGCCTCCCCAGCCTGCTGGAGCCGGGCATCTCTGGGGCCGGCCAGCAGCTCTGTGTGCGCCCGAGATGCGGGACCTTCCATCTGGAGCCACTGCCAAGTGCCTTGTTCCTCCTCTTCATGTCGTTTCATTCCCGGGTAAATGAATGTGCATGTGGCTCCGTAGTGAAGGCCAGGCATTGTCCACGAGGTCCAGCTTCTCACCCTCTCCCTGCCTTCTGTGTGCAGAGTGAGTTTGGTTTTGAGTCACAGGCATCTCCAAGGGCATTTCTGTTCCCCGCTGTTGGATGGGAAGGAGCAGGGTGGGGGGGGGCACCCACAGGGCTGCTGGCTTTGTAGGAAGGCACACGCTGTCCCCCTCACATCACAGGACTGGGAAGGACCCTAACTTAGAGATGGGAGCCTGGCGGGGGTGGGGGCCTCTGCTGGCTTTTACCCTCCCTGGGACTTTCTGCTGAGCTTTTCCTAAGCGCTGCCGCCGTGGGCTTCGTGCTGGGTGCCTGGGGCGTGCATCCCACCGGCGAGCGTTGCACGTTGCAGGTTGCAGTCGTGCTGGCCAGGAAGCCAGCGGGGACTGGGGTTGAGCGGGGCAGGCCCGGCTCTGTCAGTCACAGACCTCTACGAGACAGAAGTGGCAGTGGAGCAAAGAGCCTTGGCTGAAACCTTGTCCAGCGAGGCTGCCTTGACTCGAAGGCCTGGACAGAGAGCAGAGGCCTTGCCCTCAGCACTGTTAACCTTTAGGACCAGATAATTCTCGGGGTGGGGTGGGGTGAGGGGGGCTGTCCCATGCACTGCTGAGCGTTCAGCAGTACCAGATGCCAGGTGCCCCTCTCCCTCAACTGTGATGCCCCAAGTGTCCCCGGGACCGCAGAGGCCCCTGGGCTGGGTCTGTAGGCCTGGGTGAGAGCCCAGTGTGGACTCTGAGGGGTCAGGTGTCCTCTTGCTGGGGCAGCCTTGGGGAGGGTGACGTTCAGGTTGGAGGATGACTGGGTATGGTGGGGAGGTCGACCAGAGGGGCAGAGTGGATCTACGTGTCACAGGTTTGAGTCCCGGGTGCTCCACTTCTGATCCAGCTCCCTGCTGGACCTGGGAAGTCCACAGAAGATGAACCAAGTGCTTGTGCTTTGCCGTGTGGGAGACCTGGCCGGAGCTCCCTGCCCCTGGCTTTATCCTGGACCATCATAGGCTGTTGCGGCCATCTGGGGAGTGAGCCAGTGGATGGAGGATTCGCTCCCCTGCCCCCTCCATGTCCTCTCTCTCCCTCTATCATTCTTTGCCTTTAAAATGAATTTTTTAAACAACACAACTCCTAAGAAGTTAGGATCTATCCAGATATTTCTCTACACCCTAATATTACTGTTTACCATTATGAGCAACACAAACGGGTTTGTCCTGTAGCTTTTTTGAAAATTATCCCTTTTTCTCCCAACTTTATATAAAAGCGTGCTGCTTTTATCTGCCAGAGGTGGCCTGCGATTTCCATGCGTTATCTCATGGTTCTCCCCATTTACAAAGACACTGAGGCCCAGAGAAGTAAGTTGCCTTGACTCCTCCAGGGATGAGCTCGGTCTCTGCTCTCGACACGGGGCAATGCCGGTAGCTGGCTGCCACGGTTTCATGGGTGAGATAGCATTGTAGCAGGTGTTTCTGTGAGTTTAGCTGAAGCACTACTGAGGATTTGATTGCATGGGTGAGGTGTGAGGTGCACAACGCGCCTCTGCCTGCTGTGTCAGAGGGTTCCTTCTTGAAGGGACAAGGGAACGCCTGAAATTGTTTTCCCCGTGGAGCTGACCAAGCTGCCATTTTACTGAGCTCTGTGCAGAGTCACCACCAGGTGGCGCTAGTGTCAAGAAATGTCCTGTTGGTGTTCCACTTTGGGACAAATTTTCCAAGATGAACATTTGTGTTATTTGAAATGCTGCAGGAAATATGACAGTTGATACAATTTTATTGGAATATCTAACATTGTTCATAAATCAAAAGTTCCACGAAGTAGCCTTTATGATCCTAACCTAGGGCCAGGACCTTGTACTTGAGTAAGGCAGCCCCACTGCTTGGAGTTTATGGGCACTTCTGGTAATGCCACAAACCCAGCTTAATAAAAAAAAAAAAAAAAAAAAAAAAAAAAAGGAGGAGGAGGACTGGGGCTGCCAGGACCTTCTCCACTAGCCTGCAGCGGGGCTGTGGGGCAGGCAGGTGCAAGTTAAAATGAAATATCCCGGGAAGGAGGGGTCGAGCCCTGGAGGAAGCAGGAGTGGGGGCTTGTCTTGCGGGCAGGGAGTCTCTCCCTTGTTCTCTACCTCCCCCTGCTTTCCTGTCTCCCACCTCCATTCCTCCACCCCCTACCCCACTCCAAAATCACTCCATTGAGACCTGCTGGGAGAGGTTGGGGCTTAGTGTGGCTTGTGGGACCTGAAGATGATGAACTCGAATCAATGGGGAGCTCACCCCTACCCCAAACGGGATGACTGTGATCCAGAGACTTTTTAAAAAAATTTTTGGGGAGTTAATTTATTTTACTTGAAAGACTGAGAAGGATCTTCCATCTGATTCACTCCCCAAATACCCACAACAGCCAGGACTGGGCCAAGTTGAAGCCAGGAACTCCATCCGGGTCTCCCACGCGGGTGGCAGGGGTCCAAGTCATTGGGCCATCATCAGCTGCGTCTCAGGGGCGTTTGCAGGGAGCTGGGTCAGAAGCTCAGAGTGGCTGAGACTTAACTGGCACTCTGCTGGGGGATCCCAGGTGGCTGGCGGCTTAACCCCCACCCCCACCCCCACCCCCACCCCCCCGCCACGCCTGCCCCAAGCTTCTGTTAAGGTGCAAGTTCAACACCGCAGCCACGCCCTTGTGTGTGCTACACGATGAAGATGATGATTCTGGTTCCAGATTTTCTAAAGTAGAGAAATGATGGTGATACATGCGTAACAGTACTGCTCGGTGGGTTCTTTAAAACGGCCTGAAAGCCTGCTAAGAACAGAACGGAGAAGGAAACTGTGGGACTTGCTCACAGCCATGTGCTCGGCAGCCCTGGCACTAGCAGCCCACAAAGAAGCACAGTAACAGGGAGAGGCCTTGCTGGCACAAGGCTGAGTTCTGCGTGATTCGGTCGCACCAAAGGCACCAGCAGGCGCAACCCACCTGTGCGTTGGAGAGACGTCTTCCATCCCTCCATTCACTCGCCAAATGCCCGCAACACCTGGGGCTGGGCCAGGTCAAAGCCTGGAGCCCAGAACTCGATCCTAGTTGCCCATGTGGGTGCAGGGGCCCAACATCCCCCACTGCCTCCCCAGGCATGTTGGCAGGGAGCTGGTTCAGAAGCAGGGCAATCAGAACTTAAACTGGCACTCCGATTCAGGATGAAAAGCCGTGGCTTAAACCACAGTGCTGGTCCCTACACTTTAAAAAGCATCTTTTTTTGCTCCTTTTCATTTATTTGAAAGGTAGAGAGACAGAGACAGAAATTTTCCATCTGTCGGTTTACTCCCCAAGTGGCTTCGATGGCCAGGGCCGGGCCAGGCCAAAGTCAGTTACTTGAACCATCACCTGCACGCTAGCAGGAAGCTGGATTTGCCAACAGGGCTGGGACAAAACCCAGGCACTCTGATATGGGATGTGAGTGTCCCGAGCGACATCTGACCTGCTGCAGCAAGCGCCCAGCCCTCTGCTACACCTTACAACCAGCGTGGTCAGTGTGTAAGCACCGCCCCTGAGGCCCAGACCACCCAGTATTGCAGCTGTGGGCACAGGTTGACCCGGGCAGGGCCAGGACTCAGACCCACGCGTGGTTGGCCACGGAGCCTTGATGCAGCCCCACATAGCAAGCTCCCGCAGATTGTTGGGCCAACGCGAGATGCCCGCTCGTGGAGCCTGCCAAAGACGGGTTCTCTTTTGCCAGGACTGTGAGCTCCATGAGAACAGGGCCTGCTCGTCAGCGCCCGAGGACCCATTGTATGAAAAGCCCAAAGTCCTCGGCCCTAGGGAGCAGTCGGTGAGGGTATCTGGCTGCAGGCCACAGATGATGGGAACTGTGTAGACGCTACAGGCTGGGGTGTGTGTGTGTGTGTGTGTGTGTGTGATTTCCAGCAAAAGTCCTCGCTGAAAAGATGACATCTGGGGAAAGTTTGGGGTGGGGGGTGCTGAAGCACATAGGGGAGGAGTGTCCCAGGCAGAGGGGACAGCAGGTGCAAAGGCCCTGCTGGGCTCTGGAGCAGTGAGAAGGCCTGGGGGCTGTCGAGGGGTCCCCGTCGGCCGCTGGAAGGACTGTTGGGGGCTGAGCCGAGGGTGAATGTGATCGCACTCCTGGCTCCTGGCGTGGGTCTGACCCCGGGGTCACTGGGTCACTGAGGTCCCCTCCAGATGAGGTTGGGCAGTCCTGTGGCAGAGACACCCACAGGGCTGGTTCCTCCCACCGCGGGGGACCTGATTCCTGCTTGTGGAAGACCTCACCTGACCCTCACATGGAGAGTCGGGAGGGCTTCCTGGAAGAAGAGCCTCCCCATCTGAGGCCTGCACCAGGACCCGAGATGGGGTGCACCTGCAGTTCCTGCTGAACTCAGGCTGCAGGCAGCCAGGCCCACACGGGGGGCCACCGGCAGGGGACTTCCTGATAGAGCTTCCTGCCGGGGAAGAGTTGGAGGGGGCTGGGGAGCTGCGGGACAGCAGGTTAGGGAGGTTGGGCCTTGTCTTGAGACCAACAGGACGACACGGAAGCGTGTCGGGCTGCGGAATAGCAAGCGTCCGTTGGGTTTCAAAGGTGAGCAGGCAGGTGGAGCGAATCGGAAAATGCAGCCCCCTCACGGCTCTTCCTTACTGCTTTTTGCTGATTCTTGACATAAAATAAACAATCATAAACCACGGCCAGTCCCACAGCCTCATCTCATTTACGATCCAGATAACACCAGGAACGAGACTTGGGGACGAGACGTGGGGACTCCCAGAAGTCGCGTGAGCCTGTTTGGACCCCTGCTAACGCAGCGAGGTCTTGTTTTATGCAAATTTGAATTCTGCAGATCTAAAACTGTGCTAGCCATAGTTCCAGTGTATGGACCAACTCTGCAGTGGCGCCTCGACAGCCTTAGGACTTCTCCAAGAACCTTCTTCTTTCAGAGTGGACGGAAGCTCCAGCTCGCATCCCGGCCACTTGGTGGCACCCGTCGCCAGGTAAACGGAAACTGGGGCCCTCCGTGCAGAGCAGCCAGGAACCATGTGGCTGCCAGCATTCTGGTTCTGAGCTCTCTTCCCTGGAAAGCCTGCAGCTGCTCTGGAGTCCCCAACTGGGTCTGTCCCGGAAGCCAAGAGTGATTTCGCAAGAGCGAGCGTCTGGACGTCCAAGCAAACAAAGCACCGAGACCGTGTGTGCCCTGAGAACCTTTGTTGTCTTTCTCAGACCATGGAAGCTGCCGCGTAGGTAGAGGGTCACAGAATCCTTGTTTTTTTTTTTTTTTTTTTTTTTTTTTTTTTTTTTTTTTACAAGATTTGTTTATTTATTTGAAAGGCAGACTTACAGAGAGGGAGAGACACGGAGAGAGATCTTCCATCAGCTGGTTCACTCCCCAGATGGCCGCAATGGCCAAGGCTGGCTAGGTCTCCGTCATGGGTGCAGGGGCCCAGGCACTTGGGCCACCTTCTGCTGCTTTCTCAGGCCATTAGCAGGGAGCTGGATCAGAGGTAGAGCAGCTGGGACACAAACTTGCACTCATATGGGATGTTGGCGTCACAGGCGGGGGCTTTACCCGCTATGCCACAGCGGCGGCCCCTAGAATCCTATCTTGAAACGGCCAAATTGTGCTTAGAAGGGCAAAGGAGAGTCTTGCATTCTTGCGTGGCCCCAGGCTTGCTGTCCTGGCCCTGCTGGGCTCACGTGCTCTGTGGCCAGCTTGCGCCTCTCCAGTCCTGCCTGCTGCCGCAACCCCCAGCTCACCCATGGCTGAGGTTTTCCATGGGGGCGCTACTGGCATTTGGGGCGAGGGAGTTTTTGTTGTGCGGGGCTGCCTGTCTGCTGGGAGATGGAACCTGAGCCTTCCTGCCTCTCACGCCCACGCAGGGTGAGTGGGGGAGGATGTTCCCCAGTGGCCTCGGAGTCAGACCCACGATCCTCTGCTTGCCTTTGTGGCTGAGTGGGGGTGTCTCACCCCCCTGAACCCTGTCCTGGCCTCTCCTTGCTGTCTGATAGTGAGAGTGGGGTCCCCACCCTGCTTTTATCCATTGCACACGTGGATGGTGGGGCGATGTGGTGCACCTGCTTCTTCACTCTGCCCTGTTCCACTTCTCAGTGCCTCTCATCTGTGCATCTCCATGTCTGGCAACACGGGGTTTAGGTTCTGGAAACTTCAGAACACGGTCCACACTTACTAATTATGGCACAGCAGGTGAAGCCATTGCTCGTGACGTCAGCATCCCATATCGGAGCACCGGTTCTAGTCCTGAGTGCTCCACTTCCAATCCAGCTTCCTGCTAATGTGCCTTGGAAGGCAGCAGATGATAGCTCAAAGTCTTGGGCCCCTGCCACCCATGTGGGAGACCGGGATGGAGTTCCTGCTCCCTGGCTTCAGTCTTGTCCAGTCCAGGTCATTTGGAGAGTGAACCAGATGTCTCTCGCCCTCTCTCTCTGTAACTCTACCTTTCAAATCAATCCATCAATCTTTTAAAAATTGGTTTATTCTAAAAGTTGAAAAGTTAGTAGTTATGAAGTCGGACAGCTACTGAGCAGTCCTGCGTATGCTATGATCGGTTCTTTTCCCCGGCTTTTAGTTTTTGGCTTTTGGGCATTTTCGTGTCCACGCCTGCCCACAAGACTGGGCTCTGTGAGTGCGGAGCGTGCTCTGTTAGCCTTGGTGGCCCCAGGTCCTGGTGCCTGGCCCTGCCCTTCCGAGATGCTGGGAGGGAGGCAGAGCTGGGGCTGCTTGGAAAAGAGGTGGATGGGGGCCACATCATGTTTGGGCCCCAGGCACTTATTCGCTGTTCTGAGCCCATCCAGCCTCTACAACACCTCCACCCTCTACAACACCTCCTCCCTCTACAACACCTCCATGTGTGCTTTTAGAATCTGCCTAAGTTAATACACACAGGCCATGCTCAAGTTTCCAAACCCAAATCTGGGGTCACCAGCCGCGAGGATGACAGGCGACAGAGGCTGGAAAGTGAAATAGAGGTGAGGTGTCACTGCGTTCCGCCCCCAGAGGGAGGGAGGGACGGAGAAGCAGAGGGGACATCTTTTACCACGTTGTTGATATAAAGATGCATAGAATCCAGATTGGATTCATTATCACATATTCTTCATTATTTAGGTTCATTTTTAATTTTTTATTTTTTTAAAGATTTATTTATTTGAAAGAGTTACACAGAGAGAAGGAGAGGCAGAGAGAGAGAGAGAGAGAGAGAGAGAGAGAGATCTTCCATCTGCTGGTTCACTCCCCAGATGGCTGCAATGGCCAGAGCTATGCCGATCCAAAGCCAGGAGCCAGGAGCTTCTTCCAGGTCTCCCACGTGGGTGCAGGGCCCAAGGACTTGGGCCATCTTCTACTGCTATCCCAGACCACAGCAGAGAGCTGGATGGGAAGTGGAGCATATATGGGATGGTGCCCATATAGGAAGCCGGCACTACAGGCCAGGGTGTTAACCCGCTGTGCCACAGTGCCGGCCCCCTAGGTTTATTTTTTATTTTAGAGAGTTTATTTTATTTCTTTATTTGAAAGGCAGAGTTAGAGAGAGAGAGAGAAGGAGGGACAGATAGACAGAGAGAGCTTCCACCTACTGGTTCACTCCCTAAATGGCTGCAACAGCCGGAGCTGGGCTGAGCTGAGGCCAGGAGCCAGCAGCTTCCTCCAGCTCTCCCACGTGGGTGCGGGGGCTCAAGGACTTGGACTTTTTGCTGCTTTCCCAGGCGTGTTCACAGGGAGCTGGATGGGAAGTGGAGCAGCCAGCCCTTGAACCGGCATCCACGTGGGATGCCAGCCCTGCATTCGACGGCTTAACTTGCTGTGCCACATTGCTGGGCACTATTCTGTGATTTTTAAAGAAGATTTATTTTTATTTATTTCAAAGGTAGTGTGGCACAGAGAGATGGAGTGACAGAAAGTGAGAGCGAGCGAGCGAGAGAGATTTTCCACCTGTTGGTTCACTTTCCAAATGGCCACAACTGGAGCTCAGGTCAGGCTGACACCAGGAGCCTTGGAGCTCAATCTGAGTGTGCCACAGGGGTGGCAAGGGCCCAGGTATTTGGGTCACCATCTGCTCTCCCGTGTGACTTAGCAGGAAGCTGGATCAGAAGAAGAACAGCCAGGACTTGAACCTGGACTCTGATATGTGATGCAGGCATCGTAGGTGGCAGCTTAACCTGCTGCACCACAATGCTGGCCCCCCTCCCAGCGCTTTCTCAGATGGGACATCGGCGTTGGCTTACCTACTATGAAGACAACTACATTTCATAATCAGTAGTCAAGATTGTGCTTTTCGGCTGGCACCGTGGCTCACTTGGCTAATCTTCCGCCTGCGGCGCCGGCACCCTGGGTTCTAATCCCGGTTGGTGCACCGGATTCTGTCCTGGTTGCTCCTTTTCCAGTCCAGCTCTCTGCTGTGGCCCGGGAGTGCAGTGGAGGATGGCCCAAGTGCTTGGGCCCTGCACCCGCATGGGAGACCAGGAGGAAGCACCTCGCTCCTGGCTTCAGATCCGCGCAGCGCGCCGGCCATAGCGGCCATTGGGGGGTGAACCAACGGAAGGAAGGAAGACCTTTTTTTTTTTTTTTTTGACAGGCAGAGTGGACAGTGAGAGAGAGAGAGACAGAGAGAATGCTCTTCCTTTTCCATTGGTTCACCCTCCAATGGCCGCCGCGGCCAGGTGCTTCTCCTGGTCTCCCATGGGGTGCAGGGCCCAAGGACTTGGGCCATCCTCCACTGCCCTCCCGGGCCACAGCAGAGACCTGGCCTGGAAGAGGGGCAACCGGGACAGAATCCGGAGCCCCGACCGGGACTAGAACCTGGTGTGCTGGTGCCGCAGGTGGAGGATTAGCCTAGTGAGCCGCGGCGCTGGCCTGGAAGGAAGACCTTTCTCTCTGTCTCTCTCTCTCACTGTCTAACTCTGCCTGTCAAAAAAAAAAAAAAAAAAAAAAAAAAGATTGTGCTTTTTCTGTTAAAGCTGTTAAAGTATTCATTTTTTAAATAAAAAAAATCTGTTAAAAACATTATTGGTGAATTTGGTGAAATGATCAAATATCAAATAGTAGCTCGAAGCTCTGCACCCTGGGCTGCCTTGGGGCGAGGCGGGGAGGCGGGGAGGCGGGCAGAGGTTGGAGGTCACACAGGGGCCAGGAGACCCCTGGGAGGGCACCTCCATAGCATTTTGCGGCTCACAGAAGGGTTTTCCACTTAAAGAGAAAGCTTTCCAAGTCAACCTCACAGAAGCTGAGAGTCAGATGGTGGTTCCTCGCAGCTGGGGAGCCTGCGGGCAGGGCGGGAAAAGCTGCTTAGCGGGCAGTGAGTTACATCCGGCAGGTGTTACGAGTTCTGCTGTTCTGTGCAGCAGGTAGCTGTCTACCAGAGTGGATTTTGGAGTTTTTTTTTTTTTTTTTTTTTTTTAAGATATTATTTATTTGAAAGGCAGAGTTACAGACAGGGAGGGGGAGAGAGAGCAAGCAAAAGATCTTCCATCCACTGGCTCACTCCCCAAATGGCCGCAACGGCTAGGGCTGGGCCAGACTGAAGGAGCCAGGAGTCTCTTCCGGTCTCTCATGTGGGTGCAGGGGCCCCAGCACGTGGGCCATCTTCGGCTGCTTGCCCAGGTGCATTAGCAGGGAGCTGGATCAGAAGTGGAGCAGCAGGGACTGAAATCACGCTCCTCTGGTATGGGATGCTGGTATCTCAGGCCATGGCTTAATCGGCCACGCCAGAATGCTGGTCCCTGTATTGTGTATTTTTATAAAGCTATATGAAATGATTTTTTAAAATTTAATTTTTTTATTTGAAAAGCAGAGTGACACAGACACACACACACAGAGAGAGAGAGAGAGAGAGAGAGAGAGAATCTTCCATCTGTTGGCTCACTCTACAAGTGGCTGCAACAGCCTGGGTTGGGTGATGTTGAAGTCGGGAGCCAAAACTCCATTAGGGTCTCCCACGTGTGCGCAGGGGCCCCAGCACGTGGGCCATCTTCGGCTGCTTGCCCAGGTGCGTCGGCAGGAAGCTGCGTCAGGAACAAGGCAGCCGGGACGGAAGCAGCGCTCCCGGGGGTTGCCAGGGCCACATATCTGAGTAAACGGACGACAGGCGCTGAGGCAGCCCTTAATGACAAAAGCCACCAGGACGCCTTTTCTCTCCAGGCTCTGCTGCCTGGGCATCTACGTCCAAGAACGGAATGACCAAGGGTGCCCAGCGAACACCTTTTTTATGCCTGGGGGGAGTAGTCTGTGTTTTGCTTTTAATTTTTCCATCCCAATGTCACAACCGGCGTCCATTTTACTGATCCAGAAACTGAGGCCAAGGGGGCTCCCTCTGGGCTTTGGGGTGCAGATTCACGCTCCAGCGCCAGGGCAGCTCACTGGCTTACCTTCCCTCTGCAGAGCGCTGCGAACCACACGCAGGTGGCCGGAGTCGTACTCTCACTTTAATCAAGAAGCCGCCCTTAGAGTCCTTCAAGGGAGGCTCCGAGGCCAGGTCCCCGACGCGGGCAGCTAACGCAGCCTCTGTCCACCGGGAGGCAGTGTTAGCTAAGAATAGCCGGGCCTGGGGCGGGCACAGCCTGCAGGGCCCAGAGGAGGAGCCGGGCTGGGCCTGCTCAGCCCTTCGGGGTCTCAGCCCTGCGGGGCTGGGGGTCAGCAGATGCGCACGCGACCCTGCGCCAGCTTAGACCCCCGCGGGTGCCGGGCGGGGAGGCTCGCGGGCGCAGCCGCGCCGGGGTGCTGGGGATGACCCCGCGCTCAGCGCCGGACCTGCGCACCTGTTCTCTGGGGGCCGCAGCTATGCAGACGGAGGCCAGCGGCCAGGGACAACCTTTACTTCGGGGGGGGGGGGGGGGAGGGCGGTGACTTGCAGATTTTAGAGGATTTGTGAACCGGGATCCTTTTAGAAACCAGGGCCGTCAGAGGCAAGGGCGAATTCTACCTCTTGCAGCTGACGAAGCCCATCCTTTCCCAAGATGGGGGGCGAGACGGAGAAACGAGTGCAACGACAGGGCGGTCTTTTACGGAAGAAGAAAAAAGCAGCTTTCAAAGAGCACCAATCAGTGAAGGCTTCATTATTCTAAAGGTCTACAGCCTCCGGTTTGAGAGGAACCGTGTAAGGGCGTTAAGATAACAGGCACTTCTCTCCCTCTCCCTCTCTCTGGAACTCTGCCTCTCAAAGAAACACCATAAGTGTTTTTATTTTATTTATTTGAGAGGCAGAGTTCCAGAGAGAGAAAGAGACAGAGAGAGAGGTCTTCCATGTGCTGGTTCACTCCCCAAATGGCGGCAAGGGCAGGAGCTGGGCCCATCCGAAGCCAGGGCCCAGGAGTTCTTCCTGCTCTCTCACTGGGGCCCAAGGGCCCAGGCACTTGGGCCATCTTGTACTGCTTTCCTAGACCACCGCGGAGAGCTGGATCGGAAGTAAAGCAGCCGGGACATGAACAGGTGCCCGTGTGGAATGCCGGTGTCGCAGGCAGGGGCTTAGCCCACTAGGCCACTGCCCCGGGCCCCAATAAAATAAATCTTAAAACACACACACACACACAAAAGACAACAGGCATTGTGGGGTGGTAAGCTAAGCTCCCCATCTGAGCCCTGTTGGAGTCCCAGCCGCTCTACTTCTGGCCCAGCTCCTTGATACCCCACAGGGGGAAGGCGCAAGTGCCTGGCCCCTGTCATCCATGTGGGAGGCCCCGATGGAGCTCTGGCCTCCTGGCTGCTGCCAGGACCTGCCTTGGCTGTTGCAGAGTGAACCAGCAGATGGAAGATTTCTCTCTTCCTTTCTGATTAATAAACAAATCCGGAAAGAGAGAGAGAGAAGAGAGAGAGAGACAGAGAGAGAGCGAGCGTGCTAAGAAAGGCCAGGCCTGGGCACTGTGGTACACCCACCACTTGGGATGCCCACATCCCAAATCAGAGCACAAGTTCCAGTCCCAGCTCCTCTTCTTCCAATCCAGCTTCCTGGTCATGCACCTGGGAAGGCATCAGAGGATAGATCTTTTTTTTTTTTTTTTTTTTAATTTTATTGTATTTGAAAGGCAGAGTTACAGAGAAAGAGGGAGAGAGAGAGAGAGAGAGAGAGAGAGAGAGAGAGCTATTTTCTATCCTCTGGTTCACTCCCCCAAATGACCACAATGGCCATGGTGGGCCAGACCAAAGCCAGGAGCCAGGAGCTTCTTCTGGGTCTCCCATGTGAGTGATGGGGCCATCTTCTGCTGCTTTCCCAGGAGCACGTGCAGGGAGCTGGATCAGAAGTGGAGCAGCCAGGACTCGAACTGGTGCTCATATGGGATGTTGGCATTCCAGGTTGTGGCTTTACCCACTATACCACAATGCCAGCCCCTGGATGATAGATCTTTGATCCACTGGTTCACTCCCTGTATGTCCACAACATCTTTGGCCAGTCCAGGCAGAAGCCAGAAGCTGGGAACTCCATTCCAGTCTCCCATAGACACCTAACTATTTGGGTCATCACCTGCTGCCTCCAGGGTGTGCCTTAGCAGGAAGCTGGATCTGAAGCGGAGGCAGACCTGCATCCAGGCACTCTGATGTGGGATGTGGGCATCACAGAAGCTTCCTCACTGCTTTCCAAACACAGGCTCGTCCCAGGACCAGGTCTGTACACGTCCATGTACAAGATTACTTTGAGGCAATCCCCATGAAAGAGCTGTGCCCATGCCTCCAGACTCACCAGCAGCGCTCCTCAAAGGTTTTGTCCTCGGGAAGATCCGGCAGTATCTGGAGACATCGTGGGTTGGCCCTGTCGGGGCGGGGGTGCTCCTGGCTTGCCGGGGGTGCCTTCGGTGCCTGCCGTGGCCCCCATAAGAAAGAAGCTGCAGTGTGGGCGGTGCTGTGCCGGGGACGCCCTATACTGGAGCCTGGAGTCGTGTTTCCCAAGCTTTGTTCCTTGGTGCATTGATGTTCCAGAATCAAACGCGAGTGATGACTCTTACTCCAAGAATATTCTTAAATCTGGGGAGAGTGAGTCTGTTCATCTCTGCAAAATGCTCGGCACAGTTCCTGCTCCAGGGTCATCCCCGAATGACCTTAGCTACTGCTATATTATTGTTATTATTATTATTAGCAGTAGGATAATGAGGAACCTCTAAGTAATAGGTCTGTCTCGGAGAGTCAGTGTGCGTACTAACCCAGCAAACGTTCTAAAGAATTATGGAGGATGGAAATTTACTACTTTTAGAATTGCTTTGAATTTATTTGACCCAGGGGCTGGCATGATGCTGCAAAAGGTTAAGCCACTACCTGCCATGCTGGCATCCTATGTTGGAGTGCAGATTCGAGTCGTGGTGGCTCTGCTCCCTGCTAATGCACCTGAGAAAGCTTAGAATGATGGTCCAGGGGCCAGCGCTGTGGCTCAATAGGCTAAACCTCCACCTGCGGCGCCGGCATCCCATATGGGCACTGGGTTCTAGTCCCGGTTGCTCCTCTTGAGGTCCAGCTCTCTGATGTGGCCCAGGAGTGCAGTGGAGGATGGCCCAGGTGCCTGGGCCTTGCACTCGCATGGAAGACCAGGAGGAAGCACCTCGCTCCTGGCTTCGGATCCGCGCAGCGCCAGCCGTAGCGGCCATTTGGGGGGTGAACCAATGGAAGGAAGACCTTTCTCTCTGTCTCTCTCACTGTCTATAACGCTACCTGTCCAAAAAAATAAATAAATAAAGAATGATGGCCCAAATACTTGGACCCCTGCCACCCCCATGGGAGACCCAGATGGAGCTCCTGGCTCCTGGCTTCAGCCTGGCCCCACCCTGGCTCTTGTGGCCATCTGGGGAGTGAGCCAGAGGATGGGAGATCTCTCTCTCTGTCTCTCCCTTGCTCTTTCAAGCAAATACACAAGCAGGTGCATCTTAATTTGTCTGACCGAGGATCGCCTCCCTTTCCTGTTGTGCACAGCCACCCGTGACAGCCCAGGGAAGGGTTTTGTCCCAGGATGTGTGCACACTGGTGCGCAGAGCAGGCTTGACCAGGTCGGCCTGGGGACCAGAGCCAGCCTGCTGGCAGCTTCAGTACGGCCACGAGCTAAGTGGTTTTCACGTTTTTAAATAATTGGGGAAAAATAATAGTACTGCATGACACGTGAATATTCTATGAAATTCAAGCTTCAGTTCCTGAGTACCGTTTGATGAAATCCCAGCCCCTCGGTTTGTGCACCTGTTGTCCACGGCCACTGCAGTGGCACAAAGGCGGAGTTAAGTGGTGACGATGGGCCAGATGTCCAGCAGGTATAATGTGTTTACTCTGGCCTGCGCTGAAACAGTCTGCTGCCCTCTGACCCAACACCCCCTCCCGAGAACACCATGACCTCTGACCCAACACCCCCTCCCTAGAACACCATGACCTCTGACCTAACACCTCCTCTAGGACACCTGTGACCTCCCTAGAACATCTCTGACCCCCTTTAGAATACCCGTGACCTCTGACCCAACACCCCCTCCCTAGAACACCATGACCTCTGACCTAACACCCCCTCCCTAGAACACCTGTGACCTCTGACCCAACACCCCCTCCCTAGAACACCATGACCTCTGCCCTAACACCTCCTCTAGAACACCTGTGACCTCTGACCCAACACCCCCTCCCTAGAACACCATGACCTCTGACCCAACACCTCCTCTAGGACACCTGTGACCTCTGACCCAACACCCCCTCCCTAGAACACCATGAGCTCTGACCTAACACCTCCTCCCTAGAACACCATGTGACCCCCTCTAGAACACCATGTGACCTCCCTAGAACATCTCTGACCCCCTTTAGATACCTGTGACCTCTGACCCAACACCCCCTCCCTAGAACACCATGACCTCTGACCTAACACCTCCATAGAACACCCGAGTCGCCCTGAAAATGCAGTTCTCAAAGAAACTTTCTGCTATCCCAGTGATGAAGTACTGTCTCCGCTAAATAGTGATTTCCATAAAACATGTCCCAACTTCTACTTTAACTCTTCTGTGAAATGAGGCAGAACATAAACTAAAACATGTCACAATCAAAGGCTGTGTGACTCAGCCTGGTGTTCACACAAATGCCATGTGTGGTTTTCTTGTGAAGGAAGAGGTGTCTCTCTCTTTGTTCGGTCATTTCTGAGCCAAAGGCTAATCAAAGACATTTATTTTATTTTTCATTTCTTTTTTTTAATTTTTATTTATTTTATTTTTTTATTTTTTGACAGGCAGAGTGGACAGTGAGAGAGAGAGAGAGAGAGAGAGAGAGGAAGGTCTTCCTTTGCTGTTGGTTCACCCTCCAATGGCCACCGCGGCTGGCACGCTGCGGCCGGCGCACCGCGCTGATACAAAGCCAGGAGCCAGGTGCTTCTCCTGGTCTCCCATGTGGGTGCAGGGCCCAAGCACTTGGGCCATCCTCCACTGCACTCCCGGGCCACAGCAGAGAGCAGGACTGGAAGAGGGGCAACCGGGACAGAATCCAGCGCCCCGACCGGGACTAGAACCCAGGGTGCCGGTGCCACAGGCGGAGGATTAGCCTATTGAGCCGGGGCGCCGGCTTTATTTTTTATTTCTACATTTTTATATTGGAGGGGCACTGCGGAGGAGGTAGGAGGGCAAGAAGCAGTCCCTAGTCCTGGACCCTCTTCATGGCGGCTTCTCATTCCACAGGGCTAAGGAAGACTTTGGGGGAATGAAAGTTTCAGGAGTATTAGGTGTCGTTGCTTTGCGCGCTGTGATGGGTGGCGTGGATGGAGTGGGGCGTGACGGCCCCGCACGCCCTCCGTCTAGCCTCAGACTGCGGCCTGGAGCCCCAGGGGCGGGGAAAGCGCCACTGTCAGTCCTGCTACTTGGGATTGCTGACCACCACGCAATGGACAGAGAATGAAAGGAAGCAGGCAGGCACACCCACACGGGGCCGAGGGGAGAGCTGCACGCCCCATCATCCCGACCCTCCCGCCTCGGACCCTACACCGTCTCTGCACGAGACAGAGGCAGGAGACCTGGCCCAAGTCATTTTTTTTTAAAAGATGTATTTTTTTTATTTATTTGAAAGAGTTATAGAGAGAGGTAGAAACAGAGAGAGAGAGAGAGAGAGAGAGAGAGAGAGGTGTCTTCTGACTGCTGAGAGAGAGAGAGAGAGAGAGAGGTGTCTTCTGTCTGCTGATTCACTCCCCAAATGGCCACAATGGCTGGAACTGTGCTGATCCAAAGCCAGGAACCAGGAGCTTCTTCTGGGTCTCCCACAGGGGTGCAGGGGCCCGAGGGCCTGGGCCATCTTCTACTGCTTTCCCAGGCCATTAACAGGGAGCTGCATAGGCAGTGGAGCAGCCAGGTCTTGAACCAGCACCCATATGGGATGCCGGCAGGCCAGGGCTCTAACCCACTGTGCCACAGCGCTGACCCCTAATCAAAAACATTTTAAAATTTACATTTTATTTCTTGGGGGGAAAAATCTAAGTGTAGAGTGAAGGGAGCATATTTCTCTGGATCCCAGCATTCCAAGGCCGGGATCATTGTTTGGTCTTTTTTTTTTTTTTTTGGCAGGCAGAGTGGACAGTGAGAGAGAGAGACAGAGAGACAGAGAGAAAGGTCTTCCTTTTCCATTCGTTCACCCCACAATGGCCACTGCGGCCGGCGCATCACGCTGATCCGAAGCTAGGAGCCAGGTGCTTCTCCTGGTCTCCCATGGGGTGCAGGGCCCAAGCACTTGGACCATCCTCCACTGCACTCTCAGGCCACAGCAGAGAGCTGGACTGGAAGGGGAGCAACCAGGACAGAATCCAGCGCCCCGACTGGGACTAGAACCCGGTGTGCCGGCGCCGCAGGTGGAGATTTAGCCTATTGAGCCACAGCGCTGGCCCGGTCTTTTTTTCAAATGATGTTTTCTCTGTCATCTACACCGTGCTGACTTGGAGTGCATTGCTCTTTGCTTCCCACCTATTTTGTATCAGAAACATTTTAGTAATGAACTTGCTGAGTCCTGAACCCCACCAGTGGGCTGGGCGAGGCTGGGAGGTCCCCAAAGCAGAGGAAAAGGAACACAAGGACCCTGGGAGGTGGGAGAAGAAGGGACTAAACGGCGCTGGGAGGTGGGCGGGAGAAGACGTAGAGGCACTGGGGCCAGCCCCTGCCCAGGTCTCACGGAGATCCTCTCTCCCCCGCACAGGGGCTGTTGCATACTGCGCGGCCACCGCACCCTGGGCCCCGGCTTCCCTGTCGTCATCCCGCCCACGGCGGCTCCGTGCGGAAGAGCAGGTGTCCGGCTCCGTGTGCCTGCACCAGCTTGCTCGGGGGAAGGGTGTCAGCCTTCACTGAAAGAACCATTGAACGCCTGTTCTCCCGGATGCCCAGGTGACAGAGGCTCCTGACCCACGAGGGACCGCCCTTCTTCCCACGTGTCCCCAGGGAGTCCCTGCTGGCCCAGAAGCAAAGCTGGCAAGCCCCTCCCATTGGGCACTCAGCCCTGCCTTCTCCAGTGAGCCCGAGGAGAGGAGCCGTCCACAGAAGGCTCTGCCTTTTTCTTTTAAGGTTTATTTCCACCTACTGGAAAGGCTGCAAGGGAAGGGGTGGGGGGAGAGGGAGAGAGCGAGCTTCCGTTCACTGGTTCACTCCCCACATGCCTGCAACTGTCAGGGCTGGGCCAGGCTAACGCCAGCAGCCTGAAATGCCAACCTTGTCTCCCACGGGGGTGGCAGGGACTTGGGCCATCATCTGCTGCCTCCGGGTGCATCAGCAGGAAGCTGGGTCACGAGCAGAATGGGCACTCTGATATGAGATGCGATGTCCCAAGTGGTGGCTCCATCCGGTGTGGCACAGTGGCCACCCCAGCTTCTGCCTCTTCAAACGTCCACGTCCTAAGAAAATAAAGTCCAAGACCTGAGGGACCAGAGAGAGCAGGATCCCCCTGGAAGCTCAAGAAGGCGCCTCTCCCCATTTCATTGCCACCTGTGGTCCCCAGGCTCCTGATTCTACATTTATTTAAAATTTGGGAATTTTATTCATTGTAGTATTTTTGGTAGTGATTTTCAAAAAATATTATTATTATTATTATTTTTAAAGGTTTATTTTATTTATCTGAAAGACAGAGTTACAGAGAGAGGTAGAGACAGAGAGAGATCTTCCATCTGCTGTTTCACTCTCCAGATGGCTGCAACAGCCGGAGCTGAGCCGATCCAAAGCCAGCAGCAGGAGCTTCTTCCGGGTCTCCCATGTGGGTGCAGGGGCCCAAGTCTTTGGGCCATCTTCTACTGCTTTCCCAGGCCATAACAGAGAGCTGGATCGGAAGAGGAGCAGCCGGGACTAGAACCGGTGCCCATATGGGATGCCAGTGCTTTAGACCAGGGCTGTAACCTGCTGTGTCACAGCAGTGGCTCCCCAAAAATATTATTTTCAAAATTTTTTTAAAGATTTAATTTACTTATTTGAAAGTCAGAGTTACACAGAGAGAGGAGAGGCAGAGACAGAGAGAGGTCTTCCGTCTGCTGGTTCAACCCCCAGAGGGCCTCAACGGCCAGAGCTAGGCTGATCTGAAGTCAGGAGCCAGGAGCTTCTTCTGGGTCTCCCACATGGGTGCAGGGGCCCAAGGACTTGGGCCATCTTCTACTGCTTTCCCAGGCCACAGCAGAGAGCTGGATTGGAAGTGGAGTAGCCAGGTCTCAAACTGGCGCCCATATGGGATGCCTCTGCCTCAGGCCAGGGTGTTAACCCGCTGTGCCACAGCGCCGGCCCCCACATATTTTTCTTTCTTTTCTTCCCTAAAAGGATTTATTTATTGACTTGAAAGGCAAACTTAAAGCGAGAGGGAGGAAGATCTTCCATCTGCTGGCCTACGCCCCGAATGATTGCAACAGCCGGGGCTAGGCTGGTCCGGTCCAAAGCCAGGATCCCTGAACTCCATCTAGGTCTCCCTCATGGGAGGCAGGGGCCCGAGCACTTGGGTCATCTTCCACTGTCGCTCCAGGCTCATTAGCAGGGAGCTGGGTGGGAAGTGGAGCAGCCGGGACTTGAACCAGCGCTCCAACATGTGATGCTGGTATTGCAGATGGCAATTTAGCTCACTGCACCACAATGCTGGCCCCTCAAATGCGTTTCTTAATGACTGAATTTCAGCCTCATTTGTCTCGTTCTGGCCAGTTCCGCCAAGCCTCACTGCCTGTGCTTTGAGTCTTCTAGAAGTTTTTTTGTGAACCGGCTCCTTGGCTTTCTGTCACCTCTTTCAAACCCAGCCTGGAGGGTGAATGCCTGGACCCCCTTTCCTATGGCCCCCTTCCTTTCCAGCTCACTTCCTGGGTGGGGCACCCATCTACCCCAAGCAAACACACACACACACACACACACGCACACACACACACGAGTCCCACCAACAAGGCCCAGGCCTCCTCCATCCAAAATCAAGGGCTTTTGGGTCCGCTGACGCCTGCGCAGAGCCGCCTGCTCCGGGGCTTGTCGAGGTCTGCATTGGCCGGAAGCTGGAGTGAGGGGCGGGAGCTGGGCATCGCACCCACCCTGGTGTGGGACGCAGGCGGCCTAGCTGCTGGGCCCCACTCTGGCTTTTTTCTTTTTTGAAGACAAGGCACCTCATCTTCAGCACAGCTGTACACTGTGAGGACAGGACCTGACTCTGGAGGGTGGCTACTGTCCCTATGGAACAACACGAGGCTGTCACACCTGGTCACGGCTTAAGGCTCCCTGAAGAACATTTGCTAGCAGAAATCCGACCTCCAAGGGTTTGGGTGGAATTTTAGACTCTGAATAGTACAGAGTTTTACTCATTTTTGTGGCCCTTGGGCTAAATCCAAGCTGGCAGGGCTTTGTTATCAGCTTGTTGAAAAGGTAGGGAAGAGGGCCAGCAATGTGACACAGCAGGTTAAGCTGCCTCCTGCGGCACCGGCATCCCACAAGAGTGCTGGTTCGAGTCCCGGCAGCTCCACTTCTGATCCAGCTCCCTGCTATTGTGCCTGGGAATTTCCAGAAGATGGCCCAAGTGCTTGGGCCCCTGACAGCCATGTGGGAGACCTGGATGGAGCTCCTGGCTTCAGCCTGGTTCAGCCATAGCTGTTCTGCAGCCATCTGGAGAGTGAACCAGTGGATGGAATCTCTCCCCCCTTCACTCCCCCTCCCCTGTAACTCTGCCTTTCAAATAAATAAAACAAATGTAAAGAAAGAGCAAACAGAGAAGCAGAAGAGCTTCTTTTTTTTTTTTCTTTTAAGGGAATTGGTCTGGAAGTGGAGCAGCTGGGACTTGAGTTGGCACTCATGTGGGATATTGATTGCAGGTAGTGGCTAAACCCACTGCATTACAACACCAGCCTCAACAAAGCAGCTTTTTTTTTTTTTTTTAAGATTTATTTATTTATTTGAGCAGCAGAGTTACAGACAGAGAGAGGGAGAGACACAGAGAGATCTTCCATCTGCTGCTTCACTCCCCAAATAGTCACAATGGCTGGAGCTGGGCCAATCCAAAGCCAGGAGCCAGGAGCTTCTTCTGGGTCTCCCACATGGTGGCAGGGGCCCAAGCACTTGGGCCATCCTCTGCTGCTTTTCTAGGCCATAGCAGAGAGCTGGGTTGGACGTGGAGCAGCCCAGACTCGAATCAGAGCCAATATGGGATGCCGGCACTGCAGGCTGTGTCTTAACCCGCTACGCCATAGCACTGGCCCCAACAAAGGAGTTTTGAGGGGGAGTGACAAGCAGGACAGCTTCTACCTTGATCCTAACGGGAGTAGCAACTCAAGTGCCCTGTGCTGTGGAGGTGCTGGGGCCCAGGTGCACATCCTGACACTGATCCTTACTGACTGTGTCGCCTGGGTCATGTTACTTCCCTTCCCGGAACCTCGTGTCCCCGTCTTTCGAGATGGGACCAGTGATGGTACTAACCGCCCCCTGTTGGGAAGACATCCTGGCTTAATTTACTCCAGTGGAGAGTGCCTGGTGCATAGCAAACACTCAGTGAAGGTAAAACCCTTATCATTTAAAAGTTTTTGTCATTCATCCAGGTGGAAAAGCATGAGGGGCTGACTCCAGGTTTTGCAGATGGTTCATTAATGGTGAAGTCAGGTACTCCCCCTCTCTGGATTAATGATGTTCTTTCCGGAAGTTTCTGGAAAGTGCATTGCTTTCCCCAGCTCCCACAGCTGCCTTCCTTTCTTGCTGCTGGTCTGACAGGCTGGCTCCCGGGGCGTAGCCGGGAAGCCTGAGGATCTGGCTTGTATACAGAGGGATGGGGACGGGTAGCAGGCTGAAGACTTCCAAGTGTAACTGTAGATCCCCCTTAGGCTCACACAGAGTGATAACGCCGCAAAGGGTTGATTGCAATCAGATCAGCCACGCAGGGTAGTCAAACACAGCCAAACCGCAAAGGAAGACAGGAAGACGCGCGGTGCTCGTCACGAGTAACATCACCTTGATGAAAATTGCTGCAGCCGAACGTGAGTCGTCTTTACTTTTTTTTTTTTTTTTAATTTGAGAAGCAGAAGAGATAGAGCACGCATGCGTCTCTCCACCGGTTCATTCCCCGGATGCCTGCCTGCCGTGGCTGGAGCTGAAGCTGGGAGCGGGGAACCCAATTCGGGTCTCCCAGGTGGGTGGCGGGGACGCAATCATCTGAGCTGTCGAAGCTGCCTCCCAGGGTCTGCATTAGCAGGAAGCTGGAGCCAGGAGCCAGGAGCCAGGGCAGGGTGTGGAAGCCAGGGACTCGGATGTGGGACGCAGACATCATAACTATTGTCTAAGTACGTGCTCCTGAGACTCCTCAAAGTCCCCAGCTTTTCTGTCTCCAGACACACATTTCCCATGTCTTGCCACCAGGCTTAGAACACCTGAGATGCAAAGGGCTGGTGGTGGGTACATTTGGTTTTGTGGGCGAGCTGGTCTCTGTTGCAACTACTCAACTCTGCTGCTGCTATGGGGAGTGCAGGCTTTGCATGGGCGAGGGATCAGGGAGCCGTGAAATCAGTGGATGGACAATCTCTCTCTCTCTCTCTCTCTCTCACCTTCTCTCGAGCACTCTGCCTTCCAAATAAATAAAATATATTTTTTTAAAAAAGAGAGCCATTCCTTTACATCCTCCCAGTGGGGGTTCTGAAAGTCCCAGGTAAGAATCTCATTGGCTCATTTTGGGTCACAGTACCCAGGGAGATGCTGGGCTCTGATTGGTCGGGCTGGACTGACCGCTCATCTTTGCCGCTGGGTGGAGAAGTCAGTGACACCCAAGCCATCTCCACGGAGAATGGGCACAGTGGTCTCCTAGAGGAAACCAGGAAGCTGCTAACCCAAGAAAAGGATAAACGTGGGGCTACCACAGACACCAAATCTCCTTGTCCTTTTCCTGTCCTCCCCTTTTTACCATGGAGCACTGGTTTGCCAACTGTCCAACATCTTCTCTCTGGTTAATGAGAACTTAGCTACGCTCTTGCAGCTAAATGTCATTTCTCACCCCTAAAAGATAAGCAATGTGACTTGGGAAGGGGCAGTGCTGACGGGCTACCGGGCAACACAGGGAATGAGAAGTTGGCAAGTGCTGACGGGCGGAAGTCAGAACCCACCATAGATCCTTCAAACCACACCATGGAGATGGAGCCCCCATGGGCACTTATTGTTAATGGGCCATTAATTTCGGGCTTTGATTGCACAGCAAAAGGAAGAGATGATGGGTGCAGTTCTCATCATCACTGAAGCCTAGCATCCTTGAGATGCAAAAGCAAGGATTGTTTTCATGATGCGGGGCGTGAGCGCCTTTCTAAACCGAGACTGGCCCAAACACCCGGAGCTGTGTGGGAGACTGCAGTGGGATTCTGAAACAGTGATGTCTCCAGAATGCTTTTGGATTGTGGAGGTGATGACATTCTTAGGCTTGTAGGTGCATTTTGTTTATTGATTGACTTGAAAGGCAGTGAGATGGGTGACGGGGTGGAGCGCGGGAGGGCCCTCCCGTTCTTTGGCTCACTCTCCGATGTGCTTGCAACGGCCGGGGCTGGGTCAGGCTGAGCCAGAATCTGGAAATGCGATCTGGATCTCCCATGCGGGTGGCAGGAACCCAATTACTTGAACCATCTCTGCTGCCGCTCAGGTCTGCAGTATCATGAAGCTGGAGTCAGGTCACGAAGCCAGGACTCGGACCCAAGTCCTCCAATGTGGGATGTGGGTTTCTGTGGGGAGCAACTTGGACTAGATTGTTACTGGAATTAAGACTTATTCTATGCATCTGCTCTCCCACAATATGGCGCTGAGAAGGGAGTAACAACTTCTACGGAGCTGCCTCTCGCTAACTTGAGTGATGACCTGCAGGAGCTGATCCTGCTCCTGATTGGAGGAGAGCAGCGTACTCGGCGTGTGGGTAGCAGAGTTGGGATTGGTGGAAGAGGACTATAAAGGAGGAGAGAGACAACATGCACCAGGAACATCTATCTGAAGGAACACCTGAGCAGCCCCCGAAAGAGCCGGCCGGCGGTGTGCCGCTCCCCCGCGGAAGTGGGGAAAGTGGCAGGGGGAACCGCCCTTCCACGGAGGTGGAAGGGACGGTAGCCAACCCGGGAAGAACCAGCAGCAAACCCGGGGAGGGCCGAGCAGACAAAAGAACAGCGCAGGGTCCTGTGTCGTTCCTCCACGAAGAGGGGGAGCGACAGGTTTCCACCGCTGTGCCCAGATCCTGCCCTGTGTGGAAGCGGTGGACCTGCAAGTCTGCCCTCTGGCTTCCTGCGAAATCTGGGGACAACTGGCTGCCGGAAGGAGTCTCTCAAGCTCAGCGCCTTTGCCCGCGCTGCTTCTCCGCCTCGCTCAGCCCCTCATTCTGCGTTCTTGGCTCTGAGTCAGCTCTCCCGGGGAGAGTTCCCCTGCTCTCCAGTCTTGGTTACAATCACTCATGGCTACTATATGAGGATTTGGTGATTCTGGGATGGCTGGGCTCACGGCGTGGTTCTCGCTCAGGGGCTCCCCACACGGCATGCAGTTCCTAGCATCATGGTGGCTGGATTCTAAGGGTAAGTGATGGGAGGGAGGGAGAGAGAGGAAGAGAGAGAAAGCGAGAAAGAGGGGACTTTCTTGTCTTTCATGTCTGGTCTTGAAATAGGCAATGCAGCACTTCTGCTGTATCTTACTGATTAGCAATGAGTCCAGCCCATGTTCAAGTGCACAGGTTTAGAAGGGAACTGTATTAGAAAGAATTAGAGGGGCCGGCGTTGTGGCATAGCAGGTAAAGCCGCCTCCCTCAGAGCCAGCATCCCATTTGGGCACTGGTTCGAGACCTGGCTTCTCCACTTTCGATCCAGCTCTCTACTATGGCCTGGGAAAGCAGTAGAAGATGGCCAAAGTCCTTGGGGCCTTGCACCCTCATGGGAGACCCGGAAGAAGCTCCTGGCTCCTGGCTTCAGATCAGCACAGCTCTGGCCATTGCGGCCGATTGGGGAGTGAACCAGTGGATGGAAGACTCTCTCTGCCTCTTCTTCTCTCTGTGTGTAACTCTGACTTTCAAATAAATAAAAGAGAAAGAATTAGAAGGGAAATAGATTCTACCTTTTGATGAGAAAAATGTGAAAAATTTTCAGGCGTGAGTTAACACCCCACTCTGGTTCCTGACTCCAGCTTTCCACCAATTGCAGACCTGGAAGGTGGTGGTGAGGGCTCAAGGAATTGGGTTCCTGCCACTCATGTGGGAGGGCCGGATTGTGTTTCCTGCCCCTGACTTTGGCTCCAGCCTAGCGCCGCTGTTGTGACCATCAGGTAAGTGAACCAGTGGATGGGAGCATCTGTCTCTCTGCCTTTCTAATAAATAGATAAAAATTAAAAAAGAAAAGAATTATGCATGGGTTTCAAAATTTTAGAAACATATTTTGCAAGGCATAGTTTAAAGCCTCTGCAGTGCACACCGGTGCTTTACTTCCTGCTCTCAGCCCTAACTCACGCTGTGTGGACACCTACCTGCCTTAGCGGGGGTTATTCAGCTGGGGGTTCTAGCTCTAGGGGTTCTAGGCCACCAGAACTGTGGGAGAGTCATTTCTGTGGCTTTTAGCCATGTGATTTGGGTTATTTGTTGTAGCCACCTGAGGAGAATGATCCAAACAAAACAAAACAAAACAAAAAGAAAAACAAAAGCTCTGATAAGGAATAAAACCAAAGCCATGCTTCCCTCCCTCCCTCTGTTTGTGGATGGAGACCCAGGGCTGCTGGAACTGTGACGGGACCAGCACACAGGTCAGTGCACAACAGCCACTGTATCTGAATCCTAAGCGTCCTTCATACAGGCTCACGTGCAAAAAACACACACACACACATGCACACACATGTGTACACAGGGACAGGCAGATGTGTCCCCGCATGGAAGGGCCTCTCTTCCTCTCTCCCTCTTGCTTGTTAGGGGCCCAGGGGGCCAGGGACCTTGGCCTTGTGCAGTGTGGCTTGAGAGGCTGCTGTGCATCCCAGTGCAGGGCCAGGGTCTCGCTTTTCCCTTGGAGGAGTCGTTCCAAGCTTTGGTGACTGCTCTGTAGCGCTGGCAGCGGTGGTGGCAGTGGCTCATCACTGGGCAGCAGCAATCATTGTGATTAGAGATGGACTGGGGGCTCAGGGGCTCTGCTCTGCCTCCTTCCTGGCCTCCTGGCTGACTCTGCTCCCATTAACCCTACCAGGCCAGGGTCTGGAGGAAGCACAGGTGGCATCTGGGCGTGGCCAGGTCAGGGTCTCTGCAGAGTCTGTGGGGCTCTCTGTTGAGCTGCAGGTCCAGTGTCCATGGGTTCTGCCACCAAATACAGCAGGAGAGAGAGAGAGAGAGAGAGAGAGAGAGAGAGAGAGAGAGAGAAGGAGAGGGAGAGGGAGAGAAAGAGAGATACAGGCAAAGAGAGCTCCCACTCACTGGTTCACTCTCCAAATGACTGCAATAGCAGAGCTGGGCCAGACCAAAACCAGGAGTTGGAAACTCCATCTGGGTCTCCCATGTGGGTGGCCGGGACCCAGCTACTTGAGCCGTCGCCTGCTCCTTCCCTAGGTACATGTTACCAGGAAGCTGGTGTCAGGAGCAGAGCTGGGACTCGAACCTAGGCACTCCAGTAAAGGACACAGGTGTCTCACCTGCTAGGTTGAACACCCAACCACCCATCACTTCTTTGCACATCCACCTCTCCAGTCCTAACTAACCCCACCACCCCCACCTGCACCTGGGAGACATCACTGCTCCTGTGCGTCTCCACAGGCCCACAGTCTGTCCTTTCCCTTGCCAGCTCTGGTGGAGGTGGTCCTTAACTTGGGTTCTAGGTGATGTTGAAGCTGCTGGTTTTTTTTTTTTTTTTTTTTTTTTTAGATTTATTTATTTATTTTTTTTTGTTTTTGTTTTTTTTTTTTTTTTTTGACAGGCAGAGTGGACAGTGAGAGAGAGAGACAGAGAGAGAAAGGTCTTCCTTTGCCGTTGGTTCACCCTCCAATGGCCGCCGCTGCAGCCGGCGCACCGCGCTGATCCGATGGCAGGAGCCAGGATCCAGGTGCTTTTCCTGGTCTCCCATGGGGTGCAGGGCCCAAGCACCTGGGCCATCCTCCACTGCACTCCCTGGCCATAGCAGAGAGCTGGCCTGGAAGAGGGGCAACCGGGACAGAATCCGGCGCCCCGACCGGGACTAGAACCCGGTGTGCCGGCGCCGCAAGTTGGAGGATTAGCCTATTGAGCCACGGCGCCGGCCTTTTTTTTAGATTTATTTATTTCTTTGAAAGGCAGAGTTACAGAGGCAGAGAGAGAGAGAGAGAGAGAGAGAGGTCTTCCATCTGCTGGTTCACTCACCAAATAGCTGCAATGACCAGAGCTGGGCTGATCTGAAGCCAGGAGCCAGGAGCTTCTTCCGGGTCTCCCACATGGGTGCAGGGGCCCAAGGACTTGGGCCACCTTCCACTGCTTTCCCAGGCCATAGCAGAGAGCTGGATCGGAAGTGGAGCAGCCAGAACGCAAATTGGTGCCCATGTGGGATGCGGACACTGCAGGTGGTGGCTTTACCTGCTGTGCCACAGCCCTGGCCCCGAGCAGTTTAGAGAACTGCTCTGTGAAGAACAAAGTCTAGATGGTTCCGCCATCCCTGTGGTAGTCTCTGGTGGCACATAGCTCTTGGACATTTGAAATGTGGCTAATTCCAGCTGAGATGGGCTGTGAATGTGGGATACACTCCAGGTTTTGAAGATTCAGTTTTAAAGAATCCTGTAAAACGTATTTTATATATTTTTGTGTTTATTATAAGGTGAAATGATGTTGGATGTTGGGTTAAGTCAACTGTATTATTAAAACCAGTTTCTTTTGTTTCTTGTGTTTTTTTAAACGTGGCTGCTAGAATTTACAAGTACACATGTGGTTTGCGTTATATTCTCTGTCTGGAGCAGAGGCTCCTTCGGGGTAAGGACTGCACTTAAATTGCAGGCTTCTTGTCCCTACTGTGTGCTGGGGCATCAGGGCACACGCTGCAGAGCAGGGCGAAGGCTGAGAGCAAAGATGGATGCCAGGACTTTCTAGAAAGAGCAGTGCGTCCATGATGTTAGGAAGGGAGGAACGGGACGGAGGGGTGACAGGGTGGATGAGGCCTGGGAGACGGCTGGCGTGAGATTTCTCGGCTAAGCAATTTGGTGAGATGGTGTCCCATGCCTCAGAAGGATACTGGCAACTAAAAGAAGCACTTTTAGAAATTAAAATGTTAAAACAATGTAACACTGGGGCTGGTGGTACGGTTTGGTGCTGTCTGGGATGCCAGCATCCCACATGGGAGTGCTAATCGAATCCCAGTTACTCTGCGACCCAGCTCCCTGCTCATGTTCCTGGGGAAGCAATGGAAGATTGCCCTTGGACCCGGATGGCGTTCCTAGCTCCTGGCTTCGACCTGGCTTACCTTCCACCATGGTAGCCATTTGAGGAGTGAACCACGAGATGGACGATTCTCTCTCTCTCTCTCTCTCTCTCTCTCTCTCTCTCTCTCTGTTTCTCCCCCTCTCTCTGCCAAAAGCAACAAAATAAATCTTATGTTAAGAATATAAACACAATAAAATTTTTATTTATTTATTTGAGAGGGAGAGAGAGCGAGAGCGAGAGTGAGAGACAGAGGTCCTATTCTCTGGCTAACTCCATAATGCCTGCCACAGTAGTCCTAGGCTGTGACCTGTGAATCCAGGTCTCCCATGTGAATGGCAGGGACCCAGCTACGTGGGTCATCGCCACTGCTTCCCAGGCCCTGCATTGGTGGGAAGTTGGAGGCAGGAGCTGCAGATCCAATCCAGCTCCTCTCAGGTGGATTACGAGTGTTGAAACTGCTGTTTTGGCCGGCGCCGTGGCTCAATAGGCTAATCCTCCACCTTGCGGCGCCGGCACACCGGGTTCTAGTCCCGGTCGGGGCGCCGGATTCTGTCCCGGTTGCCCCTCTTCCAGGCCAGCTCTCTGCTATGGCCAGGGAGTGCAGTGGAGGATGGCCCAGGTGCTTGGGCCCTGCACCCCATGGGAGACCAGGAAAAGCACCTGGATCCTGGCTCCTGCCATCGGATCAGCGCGGTGCGCCGGCTGCAGCGGCGGCCATTGGAGGGTGAACCAACAGCAAAGGAAGACCTTTCTCTCTCTGTCTCTCTCACTGTCCACTCTGCCTGTCAAAAAAAAAAAAAAAAAAAAAAAAAACAAACAAAAAACTACAATTAAAAAAAAAAAAAAAAAAAAGAAACTGCTGTTTTAACTGCTAGGCCAAATGCCTTCCCTAAAAACAGTTTTTAAAAAAAGGCTGATAATAGCAAATGTTAGGGATAGAAGCTAAAAGGCCTTCCTTGGGCAACTCCATGATTCAATGATTTCACTCTTATGCACGTTATCTAGAAAACTCACACACGTGGACAGGAGTCAAACACTGCAAAGAACTCAGAAGTTCACAGTCAGGAGCCTGAGTAGGTGCATTCTGTTGTGCTGGTTGAAGGGAAGTTACTGTGCGGCTGAAGGAGTGGGAGCTACGCTCATCAGCATGGATGCACTTCAAGAGCTGATGGTGAGGCCGGCGCTGTGGCAGAGCGGGTAAAGCTGCCACCTGCAGTGCCGGCATCCCATATGGGTGCTAGTTTGAGTCCCGGCTGCTCCACTTCCGATCTAGCTCTCTGCTGTGGCCTGGGAAAGTAGTAAAGGATGGCCCAAGTCCTTGGGCCCCTGCACTCAGGTGGGAGACCCAGAAGAAGCTCCTGGCTTTGGATCGGCACAGCTCCGACCGTTATGGCCAACTGGGGAGTGAACCAGAGGATAGAAGACCTCTCTCTCTTTCTGCCTCTCCTTCTCTCTCTGTGTAACTCTGACCTTCAAATAAATAAATAAATCTTTAAAAAAAAAAAAAAAGCTGATGGTGGGCATGGAAGGGAGGCTGCAGAACACACAGTACAGAACGATGCCACTGGCAGGAAGTTGAGAACGAGACAGGACCATGCCAGGTGACTTCAAAACTGGAAAAACTGGGATGAAGAAACAGTTCAATTTGGTGTAAAATGTTTTGAAATGCATACATAGTTTTTTTCCCTACATATATGTTTTCCATGATTTTTTTGAATACTCCTTTTATATTGCATAAGGATAAAAATAGAAAAAGCACAAACATATGCATGGCACCAAAATTATCAAATTTGGGATATCAGTTATCTTACGGGAGAAGGAGGGAAATAAAATCAGAGGAGAAACAGGTTCATGGAAGGTCTATTTTAAAAGTTGGATGCAATTACTCATTCATTAAAGTGCTTAAAACTAGTTCTGGTACATAAGATGCTGCCACTGTAATTTTATTGTTAGCATTTTTTCTATTGCTATGTCTACTGTTAGTTTTTTTTTTTTAAAGATTTATTTAGTTATTTGAAAGTCAGAGTTACACAGAGAGAGAAGAAGAGGCAGAGCGCGCGCGCGAGAGAGAGAGAGAGAGAGAGGACTTCTGCCCGCTGGTTCACTCCCCAATTGGCTGCAACGGCCGGAGCTGTGCCGATCCAGAGTCAGGAGCTTCTTCCGGGTCTTCCCACATGGTTGCAGGGACCCAAGCACTTGGGCCATCTTCTACTGCTTTCGCAGGCCATAGCAGAGCTGGATGGGAAGTGGAGCAGCTGAGACTCGAACTGGCACCCAAATGGGATGCCGGCACTGTAGGCAGCGGCTTTATCCGCTACGCCACAGCGCCAGCCCCTAGTTTTACTTTTTAATAACTTTTTAAAATGGTTCTCACAGGTAAGCATGCCTATGGCTTAAAGATGCAAACAATTCTATAAACTTGGCTAACTATGTAAAAGTTTTTCTTATTTATAAGCAGATAACAGGAGCATAGGTGTTTGCTTTAAAACTCTCTAATATCTTCTTATAGATCTTAAAAGCACCCAGGCACTCATAAGATCATTATAAAAAATGAACAAGCCTCCTTCCGAATAGCTCCGTGTGTTGACTTTAGCAATCGTAAACTGCTCTCGCGTCTTTGTTTTCTTGGAAACATTCATCGTCCTCACTTGTCCTCCCCACTTCTCAGCCAGGAGACCCAAGTCCTGTGGATGAAAGAGGATCCTAATCAGAGGGCCGCACTCAGGTGAATTTGCCTACTCCGTGTTGGGTGTGGTGGCCGAATAGTAGGGAAAGTGTTTGGTATTGTAATGACAGCACGGCTCACAGCTAGTGCAGTCCCTGCCCCTTGGGATCCAGGAAGAGGCCCCCACTGCCTAAGGTGATGCGATCCCCGATCCCCAGGCTTTCTCCGAATTCTGCTAATTCCTGCCGGGGTTTGTTTGGGGAATGTGGGGCCAGGCTCCTCCCAGGGTGCTGCCTCTTCTCCCTGAAACTCCACCCTTCCTTCATTTTAACTACAAAAATCCACTCCCATCACTGCTTTCACAGATGCCACGTGCTGTGTGACCTGTTGCTCGGGACAGACAGGGGAGGATTTGACAAACCCCCGGGCACGCAAATCCCAGGGGACTCGGAAGGCATTGCTCTCCTTAAAATGTCTGCAGGGGTCTCTGCTGATCTTGCTCACCTCACTCCTTCTTCCCCCTGGTCCCACAGTGTGGAGCCGGCTCGCCCACTCTCAGGATTTTTTGGGGGAACAAAGCTTCATGAGGATGAGGATAGGTATTTTTTTTGAGAATAAATATTATCATTACCCCCATTCTATAAAGAAGGGCAGTGAGACGGCAAGAGTTTGCCCGTGGAGCTGGCGTTGTGGTGCAGTGGTTCGAGTCCCGGTTGCTCCACTTTGCATCCAGCTCCCTGCTAATGCGCCTGGGGAAGCAGCAGAAGATGACTCAAGTGCTTGGGCCCCTGCACCCACATGGGAGACCCAGTTGGAGTTCCAGGCTCCTGGCTTCAGCCTGGCCAGCCCTGGGTGATTATGGCCATTTGGGAAGTTCCATTGGATGGCAGATCCCTCTGTCTCTGTCTCTGTCTCTGAAACTCTGCCTTTCAAATAAATAAATCTTTTTTTTTTTTTTTTTTTTTTTTTTTTTTTTTTTTTAAAGAAGGAGTTTGCTGGGGTCAGCACTGTGGCAAAGGAGGAAAGCTGCCACCTGGGGAGTGAACCAGCGGATGGAAGACCCCTCCCCCCTCTCTTTCTCTCTCTGCCTCCCTATAACTCTATCTTTTAAATAAATAAATAAATAAATATTTTTAAAAAAGAAAAAAAAAAGAGTTTGCGCATGTTGCCCAAGGTCAAGCAAACTAGTGGAGCACCAGTTGGAATCTGAACGCAGGTGGAACACCAGATCTTACGCTCATAACCAGCACTGGGGAAGGAGGCACCGATGACGACAAGGACCCTAAACCCCCACGCCTGGGCTGTGTCTCCGTTCCAGACATTTCCACTGAGCGCCAGGTTTCTACATTCAACCGCATATTCAATGTCTCCGTTTGAATTTCTGACAGGCATGGTTTAAAAACATGTTCACGTATTCTTTGCTACAACTTCCTTCAGGGAGTGGAGCTTAATTTCCCGCTTTTCGAGTGTGGGCTGAATTAGTAATTTGCTCTGACTAACAGAACGCTGTGGAAATGACAGTCCTGACTCTGAGTCTAGGTCGTTCAAGGCATTGCGACGCCTGCCTGGCTTCCGGGAGAACCTGCGCTGGAGCAGGAGCGCACAGTGGGCCGGGCACAGAGACCCACGTGGTGGGGAACCGGAGCCTCCTGCCGAGGGCCAGCAGCAAACCCAGGCCTCTGCCAGCAGCCGTGGGAGGCAGCCATCTCGAAGGTGGGCCTGCGTCCCCGCTCCAGCCCTCAGTTGACGTAGGCCTGCCGGCAACTTGAGGGCAGCCTCAGGACAGGCCCTGAGCCGGGGCCACCCGGCTACACCGCTTCCGATTTCTCCACTCACAGAGACTGGGAGACAACACAGAGCGGTCATTTTAAGCTGCCAAGTTTTAGGAAGTTTTATTTTGCAGCAACAGATAATTAGTGCAGCATCCGCAACGTGACAGTTTAGAGCAGAACTCCTGATCTTCGTCCTGAAACGTAACCTTCCCTCTGTCTTCCTGTTTGTGTTTTGTTTCTCAGGTTAAAACCTCGAAGTCATTCTTACAACCTGTCTGACTTGTACAGCACGAATTCAGCGGTGAGGCAGGTGTTTGACACGGAGGTTTGGAGGCATGGTATACCCACAGCCCACCAGAGAGCCTGGTTTGTGCGGGGGCTCCTTATCACAACAGGTGATGGCTCAAGGACTTGGGTCCCTGCCACCCATGTGGGAGACCTGGATTCAGTTCCCAGCTCTCGGCTTTGGCCTTTGCCTGGCCCCAGCCGTCACTGGTATTTGGGGAGTAAACCAGCAGATAGGAGCCTTCTCTCTCTTCTCTTTGACTCTCAAATAAATAAATAAAAATAGGCCGGCGCCGCGGCTCAATAGGCTAATCCTCTGCCTGCGGCGCCAGCACACCGGGTTCTAGTCCCGGTCAGGGCGCCGGATTCTGTCCTGATTGCCCCTCTTCCAGGCCAGCTCTCTGCTGTGGCCAGGGAGTGCAGTGGAGGATGGCCCAAGTGCTTGGGCCCTGCACCCCATGGGAGACCAGGAGAAGTACCTGGCTCCTGCCATCGGATCAGCGCGGTGCGCCGGCCGAGGCGGCCATTGGAGGGTGAACCAATGGCAAAGGAAGACCTTCCTCTCTGTCTCTTTCTCTGTCACTGTCCACTCTGCCTGTCAAAAAAAAAAAATAAATAAATAAAAATAAATAAATAAATAAAAATATAAACCGAGTCATGGTCTGTCTCCCTCCAGATGTATGGATGGCTCTCTCTCCACTTCTTTCAGATCTTTGCCCAAATGTCACCTTCTTGGTGAGAACTTTTCCGACCCAGGATCATCCTCCGCAGTGTATATTTCATTTGCTTCTTTTCAGCTCCTTCAACACAGGGTCTTTGTTGCTTGTTTGTTCTCTGTTGTATACCCAGCCTTGAGGAGGACTCTTGCACACAGCAAGTGCCCCTAGAAATGGTTCTGGGACAAACAAACTGGTGTTTCCTAAGAGCTGTGGTGCTTTGATGTCTCTCAGAAGTACCTGGGAAGTCCGGTGAAGTTAGGAGTGTCCATTTTCTGTGTCAAGGGCACCAGCACAATCATAGGCACCCAGTCAGAGGGTGATGAAAACTAGGTGACTTTAAGATGCACCCCTGGGAATCTCTATTGCATTTGTCTCCTAGTCTTTCAGCAAAATTTGTTATTTCTGCTTTAACAGAGGCAAGGGAAAATAGTAAAACATATTGAAATTGGTTTGTATTAAAAAAACTCCTTGTAGTTAGGGCAGTAAATTATAGACACAGGATTCAATATAGGCCATAAATTGAATATTTTAGTGTGAGTTGAGTCATATTGAGTGTTCCTTGGGGGATTAGAGTTTATTTCCTAAGCTTTTGTTCACTACATCATGAGTCTTTTCAATAAAACGATCTCATTGCCTGACAGCTAGACAAGACTTTCAGTGATGCAAGAGGATTTTATCGGGTGTGGTTCGCTCAGGAAACGGTTCTCTGAAGATACTTTATGACCAGATATTTACTAATGTCCCCTAGAAGGCCTACTTAATTTCAGAATATTCAAGAAAGCCAACAAACCTGAGCAAACGAGGACACACTGCACACACGTACATCCACATCTACTGTTTTCATCCTGCTTCAAGTAGATACAAATTAAGAAATGGCCTGTGAAATAGGAAGTTTTATGTTTTCATGACCCTGATATTAAAAGTTATTGCAGGGGCTGGTGCTGTGGCATAGTGGGTAAAGCTGCTGCCCACAGTGCGGAATCCCATGGGGCACCAGGTCAAGTCTCAGCTGCTCCACTTCTGATCCAATGTGCCTGGGAAAGCAGTGGAAGATCCCCCAAGTGCTTGTGCCCCTGCATCCACATGGGAGCCCTGGAGGAATCTCTTGGCTCCTGGCTTCGGCTTGACCCACCCCCAGCCATCGTGGTTGTTTGGAGAGTGAAGATAGAAGGTTTCTCTCTGTGTCTCTCCCTCTCTCTGTAACTCTGCCTTTCAAATAAAAAATAAGTTAAAAAAAGTTATTGTGAAAATGGGCAGGATTAGGACTAGTAAATGTGTCATAGAGATTCAAACTCATCCATATGTCCATCCATTCATCCATGCATCCATCCATCCACCCACCCACCCATCCATCCACCCATGCATCCACACACACACACACACACACACATCCATCCATTCATTCATCCATCACCCATCCATTTGTTATTTTATTTTTTGACAGGCAGAGTGGACAGTGAGAGAGAGAGACAGAGAGAAAGGTCTTCCTTTTGCCGTTGGTTCACCCCCCAATGGCCGCTGCGGCTGGTGCACCACGCCTATCCAAAGGCAGGAGCCAGGTGCTTCTCCTGGTCTCCCATGGGGTGCAGGGCCCAAGCACTTGGGCCATCCTCCACTGCACTCCCTGGCCACAGCAGAGAGCTGGCCTGGAAGAGGGGCAACCAGGACAGAATCTGGCACCCTGACTGGGACTAGAACCCGGTGTGCTGGCGCCACAGGCGGAGGATTAGCTTATTGAGCCATGGCTGCTCTACTTCTGACCCAGCTCCCTGCTTATGCACCTGGGAAAGCAAAAGATGGCCCAAGTCCTTGGGTCCCAGCACCCGCACGGGAGACCCAGAAGAAGCTCCTGGCTCTTGGATTCCAATTGGCCCAACTCTGGCCATTGCGGCCATTTGGGGAGTGAACCAGGGCATGGAAGATCCCCCCCCCCCTTCCTCCCCGTAACACTTCATTTCAAATAAATAAATAAATAAATTTTTAAAAAATAAGATAGTCCCATGGGTCAAGGAATGGACTGAAGCTTCCAGCCGACAGCCCGTGAGCTGAGCCCTGCCCAGCACCACTGACCGTGCCTGGGAGTAGCCCCTCCCCAGCAAAACCCTGAGAACACTGCAGCCCTCACCACCCCCAACTGCCGCTGAGCCAGAGGCGCCCAGGAGGCCCCGCTGGGATTCCTGACTCACAGACACTGCAGGGTAACACACGCTCGCTGTTCAAGTCGCTCAAGTGTGGGCAGTTTGCTATGTGGTGTGTGAGTTTGCTAGGGTTACTGTAACCAACTGCAGACTGGATGGTTTAGAACGTCAGAAGTCTACTGTCGCTGGAGGCCAGAACTCAAAAGCAGGGTGCCGGCAGGTGGCTGCTCTCTCTGCAGGTGCCAGGAGGGGTCCAAGCCTCTCTCCTAACTTCTGGTAGCCTCAGTCATTCACGGTCTGTCGTGTGCTGCTGTAACAGAATACCTTTGACTGGGTAATGGAAAGACCAGAAGTTTATTGGCTCACTGTTCTGGATACTGAGAAGTTCAAGGTCCAGATGCCAGCATCTTGCGAGGGCCTTCATGTTGGATCATCCCGTGGACGAAGGGCACAGAGAGGGTTAGACAGAGCAAGGGCTGGCGAGCCCACTCTTGGGATGATGGTGTCAATCTGTTTAAGAGTCTAATTGTCTCTTAATGGGCACACCTCTCAATACTGATATAATAGCAGTGGAACGTCCTGCAGGGAGACATGCAAGCCACAGTGGTCGTGCTGCCATAGAGTTGAGCATTCTGCTACAGTTGTCACCAGGCACATGTGGCTTTTGGGCACTTGAACCCTGGCTAGTCCAAATTGAGATGTACTGTGAGTATACTATACACACTGGATTTTGAAGACTTCAAATACAAAGACTGTAAAATAATTATTAGTATTTTTCAAAATGATTCCATGTTGAAAAAATGTTTTTGATATATTGGACTGTGAAATATCCATACATTATTGAATTTCATTTCAGCTACTTGTTTTTATTTTTATTTCCATGTGGCTACTAAGTTTTAACCTTACACAAAACGTGGTTTGCATCTTATTGGATGCATCTATTGGATGGAGCTACTGCAGAGGGAGGGGTATTTCTGCTCAGTTATAGGGAAAATCCCTTCCTCCCACCAGAGTTGAGCAAGGCTTCTAGACTCTTCTAAACTCTAGAAAACTGGTCTTTTCTGCATTTTAATAAAAACTGAGACACCCACTGTCCAAAGTGTCTTCACTCCCTGCAAAGCAAGCAGCCTACATTCAAGTAGGATCCCTTAGCAAGGCTTCTATTGGGTGCAGTCGGCCCTTCTGGGAGAGCTGGGCACCACTGCAGCCCCTCTATGCTTTTGGTCCCTAGGGCTGGGCCATGATTCCTTGCTCCCTGCCCCCACCCCTGGAAGTTTTCTGTCCCTGGACAATCTGATCTGGTATGTCTAACATCTTCTATCTGGGAACACAGGCTTTTCTTCTCTCAGGGCAAAAAGAGAGCCAGGACCCCAGCTACTTAGAGAGGGTGAGGGCCACGGAAATACCTTTTCTGTTTGTGAATTGCAGGCTGCACACAACTAATTAATATTTCAATAAATAACACTTCCACAAATTCATTTGTTCAGTGGATACACTTGTTGCCATATTTCAAAGCTCTTTTTCCCTAAATTATCTTCATTTATTGTACAACGGTACGGCGTGGCTAGCCTGCCAGGGAGACACTTTGGGGATTAATTGGTGAATAGGCAGACAGGACTCAGTTCTCATGGACTTGACAGTTGGGTGGGGGTGAAGCACAGAGCAGAAAATTCAACAAAAATTATCCTTCCAGATCAGTGCCACTAGAGGAAGTAAAACTGCTGTCAGATGGTGCGTCCGGTGTGTGTGTGTGTGTGTCTGTCTGTCTGTCTACAAGAGGTGAATCAGAGAAGCTTCATTTAAACCAAGATCTGAAAGACGGATAGGAGTTAGGGGTGGAGAGATGAGCAATGAGTAGTATCTTTTCTGAACTCTGGGAGTTCACTCACTCATTCACTCACTCACTCATTCATTCATTCATACCGCAAACACTTCCTGATCATCTGCTGAGTGGCGGGCACCCTCCCTGATCTGAATGCCGCGTGAACCATGGCTCTCAGCGTCAGCCCTGCCCAGTGTGGAGCTGGTGAGCTCCCTGCTGTGTCAAAAACATCTCCAGACACTACCGAGTGTCACCTGGGAGACAGGATTGTCCAGTAGGAAACCACTGGTGTAAACAGGTAACTACAGAACATCATGCCAGGTGGTGATAGGAGCTGTGAAGATTTTCAAGTGGGTTAAGGGGATAGAAAGGGAGGCACTTAGGAAGAGAAGGGAACGAAGTGTGGAAGCAAGCCACAGCAGCACCCGGAGAAGGAGTTATTTGGGCAGAGGAATCAGCCAGTGCAAAGGCCCTGTGACTGGATGACTCGGCATGGGGGAAGGTGGGCAGGGAACCCAAGAGGTTAGACAGGACAAGAGGTGGATGTGACGTGTGGTGGGGCAGCAGGTGAAGCGGGCTCGTGTGGCTATGGGCAAGTCCTGGGATGATGTAACGCGTGAGATGAGGGCCCTGGAGGGTTTGGAGTGGGGGTTGGAGTGATTTGGTCCCTTACATTCAAGATGGAGAGGGCGTGGCTGTAACAGTGGAGAGAAGCAGCAGGATGGGCACAGGGCTGCGTCGGCGCCACTCCTCTGTTTGCACGCGCCACATCCTCACGCCCTTGACGTGCGGCAGTGCGGTTGTGCTGGAAAGATCTGTCTCTGCGCAGATAAGCTGCGGGGGCAGGCGCTAGCCTCCGTCATCTTCGTGCCCTAAAAGTCATCCCAGGTCCTAGCGTTTAATAGGGGCTGAGTGGTGCCTCTCAGGCATCCCTTGCCTTTGGTTATTGGTCCTGGGGGTCGCTTGTATCGACCCCTGCCCACAGAGAGTGGGGCTGGAGGCAGCACAGCTGAGGGCCCGGATGGCACAGCTGGACGCGGGCTCTAACACCGACGCAGCAACACGCAAGGTGAGTGACCCCGGGCCGCTGTCTCCTCCTCCGGAATCTCAGGTCGGCAAGTGACCTCAGCTCTGCGGAGTTGTGACGACGATGAAATGAGAGGCTCTGAGCAAAACTGGCAGAGGCGACAGTCACCTCTGGTTCCCAGTGGCAGCCAGTGAGCAGTGAGCAAGGGCTCCCTAGTGAGCAGAGGAAAACACGGGAATCACACGTGAATATGGGCGTGTTTGTATGTGTGAAATGCTTCACGTGTTCTGGGATGCAGTCGTAAGTGCATCATACATTCATATGACAGGGCGTGCATCTAATTTGCACATCACCAAATGGTCCCGGAGTGTGCACCATCACCCACTGTTTGGAGCAGCGGGGTTGACTTCATGAGCCTTTGTATGGGTCTCTTTTTTTTTTTTTTAAAGATTTATTCATTTTACTTGAAAGAGTTACACAGAGAGAGGAGAGGCGACGGCGGCGGCGGGGGGAGGTGTCTTCCATCCAATGGTTCACTCCCCAATTGGCCTCAACGGCCGGAGCTGCGCCGATCCGAAGCCAGGAGCCAGGAGCTTCTTCCAGGTCTCCCACATGGGTGCAAGGACCCAAGGACTTGGGCCATTTTCCACTGCTTTCCCAGGCCATAACAGAGAGCTGGATTGGAAATGGAGCAGTTGGGACTTGAACTGGTGCCCACATGGGATGCCGGCACTGCAGGCCAGGGCTTTAACTGCTGCACCACAGCGCCAGCCCCGATAGGTTTTCAAGCTATATTTTTTTTTCATGAAGACCCCCTCATATCATTTCCCTGTTCCTCAAATATTCTGATGGCTTGGATCCTGGGCGGTGCCCAGGAATCTGCATGTAGCAGCACCTAGCCCTGGTTCCGACGTGTAACCACGTGCAGACGGCAGCTTCTCAAAGTGCAATGCACCTGGTGACCACCCAGGGATCTTGCTGAAATGCAGGTTGTGTCTAGTAGCTCGGGTCAGCCCCAAGAAACTCCTGAGTGACACCAACCCTGAGACTGCAAAGGCTCCAGCCTAGTTCTCCATCGGTAGCATAAGCTGGGCGCTCTATGGACCTGCAGATCTGGTCCCACTGTGGATCTCTGTGTCCCGGGCCAGCGCTGGCAACGTGGGTGGACCAAGCCTTGCAGGTGCTCCTGTCTCAGGCCCTGGTCTCCTCCTCTAAAGGCCTGAGCACGGCGACCCCTTGGCGCAGAGCTGGGCGTGAGCAGCCCTGGGCGGCCGCCCGGGCAGAGCCTGCCTGCAGAGCCCTCTCCCTGCCTGCCCCAGCAGGGCTCAGCCAAGATGACAGCGGGTTTGAGTGCTGACAGGCGCCCTCGTCAAGCCGTGATTGGCAGCGCCCTAATCAGCAGGCAGAGAACGGCGCCTCTACAGTGATGTTTGCTCTGTAAATATTTGACATTGTCTACCCTGCAAACCTGAAAGAGAACTTCATCTTTCTTTCTTTTTCTGGGAATACAGCAAGTCACAGAACACCCCTAAGTATAATTAGTCTGACAGGGGAATTTCGCAGCGGGGCTGGGGATTCGATCTGTGGGAACAGGCAGGGTGCAGATGCCTCCGCTGTGAGAGGCAGGTGAGGGTGGCACACCTGTAGCTGGGGGGCGGAGAGTGCCTCACTGATGGCGCTGCCCCCACAGCGGCTCATGCAGCTGGGCCGGGCGGCCTGAGACTCCGCATATCCCACTAGCTCCATGGGATCCTGCTGCTATTTCTATACTTGAAAGAGAAGGAGGAAGCAGGGGTGGGGGTGGAGAGACTGCTGGTTCGCTTCCAAACGCCCCCAACAGCCTGGGGGCCGAGGCCCAGAGCTGGGGCCTTGATCCAGGTCTCCCCCCTGGGTGAGCCGTGACCCATGGCGCCCAGGTCTGCATGTGCAGGAAGCTGGAGTCAGGAGCGGGCGCCGGGATTTGAACCCAGGCCCTCTGGTGGCAGGTGGGAAGGTCCTAAACAGTAACCCAGCTGTGAGTAACTCATCCCAACTTTTCAAAGCCTGCCTCCCTGAGAAGCGTCTTCTAGAATTTGTTTCCTGTCGCCCTCCCGGTGAACGCACAGTACCGGAGATGTAGGGTACCTCCGAGCACTGTGGTTCCTCGGGATGCCACGGAGCGTTCTAATAGCTCCGATTTTTCATCTCCCAAGAACAAATTTTTGCCTTTCTGGAAGTGATAACTGTTGCAAATGCGTGTGTTAGGGCAACTGTTAAAGAATTAAAACCGGATAATTTTTGTCAAGGGAGCAACGCAGATAAGTGCCCGCCGGTGGGTTACTGTACCACGAGCGGCGAGTTAGAGACTCCAGTTCAGGGTGAGCACAAGCTGTCCACGTGCCCATTTCTGCTCTCCCTGCACAAATCCTGCATAGTGGGTGTGAGCAGAGAGCAGGAAGCTAAGAAACCGCTGTGGGCTGCCCAGGAGGGGCCAGGATTGGAAGTTATGCTTGGCTCGCTCTCGTTTGCTCTGTCACCTCGCACAGCCATGCTGGGCACATGTGGCAGTCGGTTTCTCTGTCATGCGGTGAGAACACGCGGAGGGAGACCATATCAGGGCTTCTGCCAGCTGCAGGCAGGAAGCACACGTTCACTGTGCTCCCACTGTGCCTTAGCACTGGGCACAGCCCTGGGGATGCCACAGAGAGCAGACGGCTGGGGCCCTGGCTCAGGTGCACGCGGGAGGCAGGGCACAGGTGCCTGCAGGTGTGATGGCCTTGGTGAAAGGGAAGTCCAGGGTGTGACAGGAGGGCAAGGGAGCTTTCCTGGCCTGGGGGTCAAGTCTACCTGAAGGGCAGCTGATGGGTGAATGAAGACACAGGGTTTGGGCATGTGCAAAGGTACTGGGGCAGGAGAGCCCCTGGGGTGCTGGAATTGGACACTCTAGTTTGGCTGGGGTGCAGCATATGCTGGAGTGATAGGAGCCAGGCCAGGCAGTGTCACAGGCCTGCTAAGGATCAAAACCCCAGGGCAGTGGGAGGGCGGGCCGGCCCGGCTGGGGAGCAGGGTGCATGCTGTTTCACACTGGGACACCGTGTTTTCCCACAGTCTTTCTGCTTCCCTCGGGACAAGAGGAGCTCAGTTCTGGATCCAGGGGAGCCCCAGAGGGGACTCGATCTTCGCAGTTGGGGGGTGAGACACCAGCTCCTACTTCAGAGACCTTCACCTGTCACATTGTTGGCTTTGCCAGCCCGCGGGGTGTCCCCTCCCAAGTCCCGAGACACGTGCTGCTGCTGACCCCACAGAATTCAGGCTGCCGCGAGCTGAGCACATGCAGAAGCCATCGTTTGCCGTCTCTGATCCTCGTGCGAGGAGCTTCCTCACCCCGCACCCTGAGGTCGGGGCCTCGGCGCGACCTGAGGCTTCTCCCTGTGCGGAGGGCCGAGAGGGTCCCCCAGGTCCTTGGGGGTTTGGGATGGTTCTTGGCACAATCCTGTGCCGCCGGCGTGAGCCAGGACTCGCTTGCCGAGTCTCTCGGCGAATGTGACAGGTGCGGGAGGGCGGGCCTGTCGCCGGTTGGGGGTAGAGCGGCAATATGGTTCTTGTCCCACTGGAGTCGGCCACCTAGTGCCGGTGTAGTGGGGACCAAGGTGCCTTTTTGGTCAAAAGCCCAGAGTAAATATCTCTGGCCTTGGGGTACAAAAGACAGTCACGTCAGGGCCACGTGACCCAGAGGGTGCCACTCGGTAGCATGGAGCCATGAGGGCTGCAATGGGGGAAAGTAGCCCAGAGGATAGGAAGTCAACAAATGCACATGGCTGTGTTCCAATAAAACTTTATTTAAAAACAAAACAGCTGGCGGGGGTTGCAGGTGGGAGGGCTGGATTTGGCCTTCCGGCTACAACCTACTGGGCTCTGCTAGAGAACTGGCCAGGGCCACAGCACTGGAGCCAGCCCACCACTTGGTCGCTGCTCGACCCTGCCCAGTCTCCTGGCCTCCTCTGTTCCTCGTTTATCTCAACCAGGAACAGGGCTGAAAGCTGCATCTCCCTCGGAGGCGTTTGTGAGGCCCGAAGGAAGAGGATTTGGCTTCCTGGTGCTATCACGCCAGCTCTTCATGTCAGTGTGGGTGAGGAAGCAGCCATTAGTCACTTGAGAGCATGCAAAGTGGGGGCCGGCGCTGTGGTGTAGCGGGTAAAGCCGCCGCCTGCAGTGCTGGCATCCCGTATGGCCGCTGGTTCGAGTCCCGGCTGCTCCACTTCCCATTCACCTTCCTGCAAATGAGCCTGGGAAAGCAGTAGCAGATGACCCAAGTGCTGGGTCCCTGCCACCCATGTGGGAGACCCGGATGGAGCTCCTGGCTCCTGGCTTCATCCTGGACCAGTCCCTACCGCCATGGCCATTTGGAGAGTGAACCAGTGGATGGAAGATCTTCCTCTCTCTCTCTCTCTCTCTCTCTGTCTCTGCCTCTTTCTGTCTGTAACTCTACCTTCCACATAAACAAGTTAAACCTTTGAAGAAGATATTTCCCTCTGTGGCTGGTTCCATATGCGGATGTGGAGGTTGTGGATACAGAGAGCCGACTGTATTCCTTTTTATCTTCTTCTTATCTTTTAATAACTATACCATGACTAATTTTTACATGGATCATTTTTATTGGAGCAGCACATCACTGAAAGGAATAAATGAATATTCATTCATTCCCATTTTTCACAGAAGGGATTTAGACCCGGGGTTGAGTACTTTGTATGATCACTTTTTGAGCACACGAATTTTCATGACTGCGTCCATTCTGTCTTGGAGGTGCCGTAATCTATTTAATCAATCTCTTGTGTTAGAACATTTAGGTTCTTTCCAATTATCACGAATATTATGATTGAACAATATTGTTAAATACACCTCAGGGCCCCTCTTCAACGTTTTCTGAAGAAGACTCACTTGAAGATACGCATTTTTAGAGAAATTGAGAAATACTGTTTAATGCTTTCTCTAGGAAGTTCCGATCCATTTTTGCCCGGCAAGACTGTGTGTAGACGCCTTTCCCCTGGGCCCTCTCCAGCGCTGGGAGGGTTCTGCTCCACGTTTGTCAATTTGTTGAGTGAAAATGATTTCTCCTTGTTTTACAGTGCATCTCTTTAGGGGTTGGTGCTGTAACGCAGTAGGTTAAGTCTCTGCCTGTGGGTCCGGCATCCCATATGGGCACCGGTTCGAGTTCCGGCTGCTCCACTTCTGATCCAGCTCTCCGTAATGGCCTGATAAAGCAGTGGAAGATGGCCCAAGTGCTTGGGCCCCTGCACCCATGTGGGAGACCTGGAAGAAGCACCTGGCTCCTGCTTCAGTCTGCCCAGCCCCAGTTGATGCAGCCAATTGGGGAGTGAGCCAGCGGATGGAAGATCTCTTTGTCCTCTGTCTCTCTGTCTGTAACTGCTTCTCAAATAAACAAATAAATCTTAAAAAAAAAAGAATACATCTCTTTTTTTTTTTTATTTTTTTTTATTTTTGACAGGCAGAGTGGACAGTGAGAGAGAGAGACAGAGAGAGAAAGGTCTTCCTTTTTGCCGTTGGTTCACCCTCCAATGGCCGCCGCTGCAGCCGGCGCACCGCGCTGATCCGATGGCAGGATCCAGGATCCAGGTGCTTTTCCTGGTCTCCCATGGGGTGCAGGGCCCAAGCACCTGGGCCATCCTCCACTGCACTCCCTGGCCATAGCAGAGAGCTGGCCTGGAAGAGGGGCAACCGGGACAGAATCCGGCGCCCCAACCGGGACTAGAACCCGGTGTGCCGGCGCCGCAAGGTGGAGGATTAGCCTATTGAGCCACGGCGCCGGCTAAAGAATACATCTCTTTGGTCATTACCGTCACTTGACGTTTTCTTAAACATTCATCAACCATTTGGATTTATTTATTTCTGTACTATTGGTTCATAAATTTCTTCCCAAAGTTTCTATTTGAATAGTTCTTCACCTTTCTTAGAGATAAATGACTCATATAATGAATTACATTAGTCACCATTAATCATATATGAATACAAATAATTTCCCCCTAACTTGTGATATTTTATTGTATTGAATTTTTTTCCTTTTGTTTTCCTTTTGTTTGCTTGTTTTTTGACTCCTAGGTTTTCATTTTACTAAGCTCATTATTATATCTTACTTGCATTAAATAATGAAATAAGTCCAAGAATTTAGGGTTTGTAAGGTGGGGAATGACTTCCTTGACTGCTACCCATTTCCAATTTTCCTCTAGTTTTGTGATTTAATTCTTCCACTCATCTGACATGAAAGTTAATATGTAGCATAGGCATTTAACTTACGTTATTTCCTGGCAAGTTTATCTACTTTCCAAATGCTGCTTTGTTGAATACTGAGGCACCGTTTCCCCACAGCTGTAAAGTTCAGCTTCCTAATGTGCTAAATTCTTGTTTAAACATCGAGCGTCTTCCAGGACGTTGCGTTCCAGTATGTCGAGTTGTCTGTTCACCGTGGGCCAGTCCAGCGGTGACCGTGGCTGCAGCTCTGCGGCACACTTCCACGCCTAACAGCAGGTGACCGTGGCTGCTGCACCACCAGTTGAAATTCCTCAATTCTGAAAAGGCAACGCATGCACTTAGTAAAAAAAAAAAAAAAAAAAAAAGGCAACACTACGCTTGTGATGCTTTTAAAGAAAGATTTATTTATTTATTTGTTTATTAGGCAGAGTTACACACAGAGAGGGGGAGAGGGAGGAATGGTGGGGGAGGGGGAGAGAGAGATATATAGAGAAAATCTTCCATTCACTGGTTGGCTCCCCAAATGGCTGCAATGGCCAGGGCTAGGTCAGGCTGCAGACAGGAGCCAGGTGCTTCACCCAGGTCTCCCACATGGGTGCAGGGGCCCAAGCCCTTGGGCCATCTTCCGCTGCTTTCCCAGGTGCATTAGCAGGGAGCTGGATCAGAAGTGGAGCAGCTGGGACTCCAACCGGCGCCTGTTTGGGTGGTTAACCTGCTGGACAACGCCAGCTCCTGCTCATGTGATGTATGGGCTCAGTTTGTTGACTCCGGATTCAGACTTGCAATGTGAGAGACCTATCACAGGTTGGACTCATCTGGGACTGGCTTGGAGGACCCCCACTTTGTCCAGCCGGATCCCTCTCACAGGGAGCTTATGTGAGACGCTGGTTTCTGTCCTCAGATGGTGGCCTCTGGGGAAAACCGAGCACGGCCAAATGACATCAGCACAGGCTTGTCTCTGGGGCTGCAGGGGCTTCGGCAGGGTGGTGCAGATGGAGGCTCAGGGAGGAGGCTGGGTGACTGACGCTGCCACCGGGGACCAGCCCGGCCTCATTCGGAGCTGAAAGGGGGCAGTGTGGCTGGGACTGGGTGCATGAGCAGCGGCTGGGAACAGAGAAGCCGGCAGGGGGAGGCCAGGGGTCTCAGTGTGGCCTGGGGAAGAGTCTGAACCGATGCCGAGTCCCGCCCGGGGCCCCAGCACTGCCCATTTCCCTGCACGTCGATCGTCCCTGCTCCCGGCTTGAGCACCTGCTTGATGCCTCGGACGTTCTCTGGCCACTGACGCCCACTCCCCCCTACCGTGGCCAGGCTGGGAGAGCCAGGCGCTGATGCAGCCCACCAACCCTGCAGCAGCCGTCGCCTAAGCACTCAGCAGAGGTGGTGTACACATAGCCCGGCTCTCTCGCCCCTTGGGCGGGACAACCACGCCTCCCCGAGTCGTCAGCTGTGCGGAGAGGGGACGCTGCCCACGGTTCTCTCCAAGTCTCTTTGTTTACCTTTATCTTAATTTTCTGGTTCCCTCTCCTCTCCCCTCTTGGAGATTCCTGACTTCCTTCAGCTTGCAGCCTCATCTAGGGCCAACTCTCCCATCAGGGAGGGAATTGGTTGAAAACAAACGGGACCTGGGTGTTGGAGGGTCTTGAGCTGGGGCAGCAGGCTGTGGTGTGGGGGCCAGATGTTTTTGTAAATAAAGTTTTATTGGAACACAGCCACACCCATGTATGTATTACCCTCCGTGGCTGCTTTTACACTACAATGGCAGGTTGTTGGGTCAGAGACCTGATGGCCACAAGGGGTGAAGGCTGCTATTTGACTTCTCCCTGGAAAGGTGCCCACTCGGCCGAGAGCCAAAGGACATGATCCTAGTAAGACTTCAGTCCAGCGTCTGAGTGGAGAGATTGGGGTTGGAGGGCTTCCGGGGGAGAGGTAGAGACCAGAGAGGAGGCACCTCCGAGTCCTGGGAATAGCAGGAGCAGGGACGCAGGTGTTGAGTTACAAACGACGGGGCTGGGTGGACTGGCTCAGGAGGAGGTGGTGGAGGCCTGCGTTCTTGTGTGCGTTTGCTTCTTCTAATTTACCTTGAGCAACTAACTCCCGCGGTGGCACCACAGGTTTTATTTAACCTTCGAGAATCTTCCTGCGGCTTCTCGGGTAGGGGCGCCTCTGCCTCCCTGGGCTCGTTCTTCCACAGTGATCTTTCTGAAGTCTTGGCTTCAGTCACTGGGAGAAGTCGCCCCAGAGACTGGATTTTAACACAGCCTGACGCGCAATCCTGCCCTCTTACTGATCACCACGTTGATTTATCAGTGGAGACCTCAGACCTAGAGCATAGTAGTTGCTCAGTAAATATTTGGTTTGGTCCACACCACAATCCCAACACTCCTCCTCTGCTGCCTCACCATGCCTCCCCTGGCTTGCTCTCTTCAGCCTGGCCTCTCGTATTTTATGGCCTCGACATGGAGCCATGGCAGGGAAGTGGGCCAACGGGGATCCCATCGCCACCACCACTGAAGAGTACGGATCCCATGCAGCTGGGCGACATGGCAGCTGCTCGAAGCTGGCTGTGCGTGGGCCACAGTGCCTCTCTCAGGGGTGTCTGTGTCTCCTTGGGCAGCCCGCATGTTCTCCTGGGACACTGCAGGAAGTGGAGGGGTGCACCCAGAGAAGCTGGGTGTTGGGGGGGGCCATCGCTGTGAGGTGGGGAGGCCAGGCCATCACAATCATGTCTGCCCCCTGCCTGGCACCCTTGGACTTGTGAGACAGCTGCCCCTGCTTCTGTCGAGTTGAAGCCTGCATTCCTCGGGCACACGCTGTCCAGTTACGGCGGTGTGCAAAGGCGGCCCAGAGACCAAGCGATGGGGTGAGTGCAGGCTGGGAAGTGGCCCCCAATCCTTTCCCCATTTGGTCTTCCTTGGCAGGCTGGGGCGGGGGGCGCTGCCTCCCCTCCTTCACCTCACTCCTGTCTCGCCATCTTTTTTTTTTTTGACAGGCAGAGTGGACAGTGAGAGAGAGAGACAGAGAGAAAGGTCTTCCTTTGCCGTTGGTTCACCCTCCAATGGCCGCCGCTGCAGCCGGCGCACCACGCTGATCCGATGGCAGGAGCCAGGATCCAGGTGCTTCTCCTGGTCTCCCATGGGGTGCAGGGCCCAAGGACTTGGGCCATCCTCCACTGCACTCCCTGGCCATAGCAGAGAGCTGGCCTGGAAGAGGGGCAACCGGGACAGAATCCGGCGCCCCGACCGGGACTAGAACCCGGTGTGCCGGCGCCGCAAGGTGGAGGATTAGCCTAGTGAGCCACGGCGCCGGCTCTGTCTCGCCATCTTTAAAAAACACACATAGGCAGAAGTCAATGCATCAAATGTCATTACAGATTTATTAAGCCTGATGTAGAAAGACAATTACCAGTAACATCTCCAGTAGGCATAAAAAGAGCACTTCTACTCAGTCTTGTGCTTTGAAAATCTAAATATATTTTTATTATCATATAAATAATTCTTTTCATGTTTTAAGTGCATCTGTGTTTTTTTTTTCTCTCTCTCCTTTAATTTTCATTTTTTTTTTCAGTTGGCCAGAGCGGAAGTCGGCATTGACTGAAATGAAGCCGATTGCAAAACGGATGGTGTTGAGAGGCCTGTCTGTGCTCTACCGTATCAGCTGGGTTTCAGAAGGTGGTTCAATATGTGCAGCATTAAGATGAGGGACAGCCTCCAGCCAGATCATCACTGAACACACCCAGGTCCTTAACGTCGGCAGCTGGGTTTCCTGATGCGAATGACGATAAGGTTTCAGATGGGAACAGTCTATTTCCAACAACTGCTGAGTGGTAATAAAAAAAAAAAAAAAGACCTTTTTTTCCCTCCACAAAAGAAAGAGTTATCATGTTTTAAAATGTAACTAATATACGTATAGAAACCTTTTTGATGGAAACGAGGGGCTCCGTACAACCTCGGTGAGTGTGTTGTTATTTTTCCACAATAGCTAAAAGAAGTAGTCTCTATTATTTAGGACTTTAATTACAGTTCTCAAAGTAGAATGATTTTCCTTAAAAAAAAAAAAAGCTCTTTAGATGTAAAAAATAATGGCTTTTGTGATATAATTTAAGGGTTTTCTTCATCTCTACCATCAGAATTTATTTCTGTGATAAAATGGTATTAAGAAAAAACTCGCCTTCCGCAGAGAATTTCAGTGCTGTGGCATCGCACACAGGCATGCGTCTTAAGCGCACCCAGACAGAGTCAAGTTTACGCGATCAGGGGTTGATCTGAAAGTCTCTCTTGACCTGATTTAGGTTAGATGGGACATCAAGGCCAGCTTGTTCGCGACTAGGAGGGATGGCAGGACAGATGGAGGCGCTGGGGCGACAGGAGGAGCCCCCCTTTCTGGAGACCCCTTCTTTTGTTCCAAGTAGGGAGGCCCCCCTTTCCAGCCGGCTCGTGGTCTTGGGCAGTGATGATGTGGCAAAGCCTCCGGAGACCTGCGCACCGTGACCGCAAAGGGAACTCGTGGTCAGGACGGCTGGGAGTGGAAGAAGTGGTGGCCAGTCCCGGGAAGAATTTTCCAGACCCCAGTAAGTGGGCGTGGATGCCTGTCTGTGATGAACCTGTTTGACCACAGGGTGGTATAGTCTTCCCAGCAGAAAAGTTTTTTTTCATTGCAAGGACAATTTATAATCATCAAAAACAAGTGAAACATGGTTTTGATTAAAACAGCCTGTTGGCTCAATAATCTCTGTAATTTTAAAAACATCCTTAATGCAGAAGAAGAACGCGGCGATGTCAGGAATGGCCTAGGGCCCCATTACAACAGCAGCCGAATAAATAAGGAGAAGAATCGCGAGGTCATAAAAACAAAATTAAGCTAATGTTTCAAATTTTGACAATTATGAATTCTTCCTCTAAGAAGACATTAAAAAAATGCTCAGGCACTATTAGATAAAATACAAAGAGGATAATCCTACGTGGATGAATTTGCAGTTTTCCCACGGGGGAAGCATGCCTTGAAAGGAAAACTCTGGATTCGGACGGCGGCTCCTCCCTGGATCCAGCAATTGGACGGGCAGGACTCATGCAGACAGAGAAACTTGGTTCTTAGAGTTTCTTTGTAAACTCAGATCTAATTCTTTCATAAGCTATTGAAAGAGAATGATCAGGAAAAAATTACAAGCATATTTTTTTTCTATACAAAAGAATCCTCTCATTGTGGGCCAGTTTGGTAGGAAACAGAAACAAGCAAATATAACAAAATCTGTGTTCATACATGGCGATATAGTTAGTATATACACATATGTACAGTATAAAAATGCTCAGGACGCCTGCATTTCCAGCCATCCCAGCTGCACTGCACACGAGCAACACGGCCTGGGTTCTCTTCCTGGTATACAGGCAGGTGTGTTATATACAGCATGCAGGTGATAGAAAATTAGTGGCTTGCACGGAACATTCTACAAGTACGGTAGCAGTCATTTTTCTTTGAAAACGACTGGTCTGCTCTCTTAATATAAAAACGCGTTTGCCTTTCTTCGCTGGCAAATAAACAGTTTCTTTAGAGCAAGGGTGACGGCAGCTCTTGCAACTCACTCTGACCCATTTCCCCCACCGCCCTTCCTAAATGAAACAACGATAATGCAAAATCTGGAGGTAATGCAAGGGGCAAGTACAAAATGTAAACGTGTTTGGTGCCAGATTTCCTAACAAGCTACAGGAACTCTGCAGAGCAAGCACTGGCTGACTGTTAAAAAGACGGAGTGCGATCAACTGTTCGTGATTTGAAAGAGGTTTATGATTTACGTCCACAGTGCCTGCCTGTTTGGAATCCACGTTGGAAGGGATTAGAAGGTCACCATCAGAGACCAAAAAGAACATTGTAACTGGGGATATTTGCCATTTAAGAACCCTGAGCCAAATGAGCATTGGTTTTGTGCGTTAGCTTTTGTGACTCGAGTTGCACATTCTAGCATCTGAGATAAAGCCAAAATGCTCTATTGTAAAACTGCGACATTTCTGTAGTTCTCAGCTCACTGTAGAACTGGCAGTTTCTTACCTCTTCTCTGAAGACTGGTCGAACTTTGTGTACTTAAAAATATACATCCACATTAATAATTCCTGAATGTTACACGAGTCATTTAGAAAATGAAAATATTACTGTGCACAGTCTTCACATTGGAGACATAATCGTGTGATTGTTCAAGTTCTGTAAATATTAGCCATCGCCTGGGGACTGACATCCAAATGGAGGTTTCAGGTTCAAGATAATTCAGTGAACACATCGAAATTTGTTTTCTAAAGGGGTTGAAAGGAGTGGTTAGAATTTCTTTTAGCACTGTGTTTTCTTTTTGCAAATTTTTCAACTTCTGGGGGTGCTCACCAAAGAGCTGGTACTTGTCCTCCCAAAAGCTGCTTCAAGCAAATAAACACGATGCCAAGGGATGCCCTGAATTTGTCTTTTTGCAAACAGACTGTATTGTAAAAGGCCTTAATGCTAATCATATGGCTATTGGTAAAATCATTTCTATGCCGAAGGGTGTCAAGTCAGGATGTCATTCCTTGGAAGAGCCACTTCACTTGGAATATATTTTTCCAAAAGAAATGGACTGAACCCTGTTGCAGAAATAGCGTTCCACCTGGTACTAAGATTTTAAAACAGTCCTATTCTAATCCATAAAACATTTCTAGTTTTCCCTGAAGCTCTGGGCTGCCTTGTGCATGAGTAATTTTTGGAGAAACACCCACGCCCGTTAGCCCATTGTTCAAAACTATTGGAAGAGGATGAACTAGAGTCTGGAGATTGTGTATCTGCCCGTGCCTCTGCATCTGTCGCAGAAAACTCGAGGAGATAAGTGGCTTTTGCTTTGCAGGAAGAGGTAAAATTCCCCTGTAGAAATTCTAAGGATGATTCACAAGTATCACAATGTTTAACGCTTCCCCACAACGGAAACAGGTCTCCATCTCTTTCTCCAGCTCAATCTTTGCATAAAGTATTTCATCAATATTTTGAGAAAGTGCCACACAGAAGAAGAGAGAAAACTAAATTAGCATTTTAACATCTGGGGGGGGGGGCAGGGGAAGGGAAGGGGTTAACCGGAAGTTCAGTTTTGAATTTCGTTTTTTTGCATAATGCATGTTCAAAATAGATATTACTTTTATCACTCCTTAGAACTACACGTGTGTGTGTGTGTGTGTGTGTGCTAAAGCCTTCTAGGTACTTCCTAGGTACTGTTATTTTAGGTGCATCTACACACTACTATTCTTGTTGCAGAGAAGAGAGGAAAGTGTGAAAATTATATTTTTAATGTTTTTTTCCTTAATGAAAACATTTAACAAGCTTAAAAAATGAAACCTGACAGAGAAGAAAAGGTTTGAACAGAATCAAAAAGCCTGGGAAATGACAGAAGGAAAGGCAGCAAAATGCAAACACCTTGTAAAGCCTGCGATCTTTGGATCTGCTGTGAAAATTTCAGGAAGCCAGTCTCTTACTGCCACATCGACCCTGGACGAGGACAGTGGAGCGTATACAGCTGTAGCCTAGTATGTACACATGAGCACACACACACGCGCCAGCTGCATATACATCACCTTGCTACTTAACCAGAGTTGCAAGAATGCTTCCCAAGTATGTCACTGCATTTGTTTGCTCCCTACAAGTCAGCCAAGTCCAGCGACTTTTGCCTATGGCATTAATTATGCAAGATTTAAACAACCAAGCAGGCACATAGTGGGGGCGAGTTTTGAGAAATCTAAACGGTGGCCTGCAAGACATACTGTGGAGACGGTGCTATCCAATGGATTCCATGATTATTTTTGGTTTTTAGGCCTTGACCTATTTTTAAAGCTATTTCCTCCCTGTATGCTTTTCAGAAGGAAAATTCTGTATTCTTGAAGTACTAGGATTTGACCCCACGTGAACTCTGCTCTCTCCCCCTCGCCCTCCCAGCTCAGGTGTCTGGATGTCAGCTGTCCCTAGGACCTGGGGTGCTGTGTGACACATTCACTGTTGACTCTCGGGGTGCCTACAGCAGTGCTGCAGGTGCCTGGGAATTGTTGTGGAATGGACTTGCGCAATAAATAGTTGTTTTCTGTTGTGCCTTGTGTTGCCAGGCTTTGTGACATCTGTATATATGGCAGATTTGCTGGACTACAAAATGGGGCCAGATATGTAAAATTTAAATATTTGAATGTTGTACTTTTAATGGACATCCCAATGTGCAGCTGGTTGGGGGACTTAGCTGGAAGGGGGAACAGGGAAGGAAAGACACTCTCTCACTCGCACAGGCACCCGGGGGGGGGGGGGGCTGTGTGGGGCCGTGGACCTAGACGCTGGGGTGATTCGCATGATATTTGCGTGTCCTTTTCCTTGTTACTTGTGAAGTTCCAGAGGAAGGAAGGGAAGGGTATGAAAGCAGATAAAAACGTTCTCCTGGCTTCATGCGTTTTTTTCCCTCCAGACAGAAGTTTCTGGAAGCCACAAATGTAGGCAGGCCTGGTCTCTAGGAGCGTTCTGAGAGCTTCAGCGATCTCGGTTTCAGCCCAGATCTTGTCTTCTAAGGAGAACAGCAGTAGCTGTCCTGGGCAGCGCCATTCACTGCTGCCAGGTGCCCATCCAGAGTCTTAGCGAACACATCAATATTTCCGGCTCTCGCCTCCCACCCCACCCTATCACAGAAATCGCACTAGCACAACCATGTAGGTTATGTGTTGAGGCAGACGATTTATTTATTTATTTTTCTTTCTTAGAAGGGAGAGAATTTCCATGGAGGAGTTGAGACTTGTGTTTCTCCTCACCCTAGTGGGAGCAAGAGCTCCAGAGCTTGTGTTGGGACATGGGTGGTAGGACCTGAATCAGGAAACTTTATCTAATAACCCTGGGTTGGAGCAAGCAATAAAAACAGCTCCAAGAACCCAGTGCTAATGCACTGATTTTCCTTTAATCGAATTTCCTTGTTGAGGGACGGGCTCAGCAGAGTCCACCCTTCAACCCTAACCCATCCGAAGACTGCTCCTTTCCAGTTGAGCTCCATTCATTTCTGGTTGAATAGGTTAAGCAAAGACAGACCTCGCTGTTCTCAATTCACTTTATGATCCTCCCATCATAAAAAATAATATCAGCACCTTGCTTTTCATGTCAGAACTACATTTGAGCCGCTATTCCCTATGCCCATGAGTAAATCCCATAAAAGCCGCCCCGTTGTACTGTTGCTATTTTTCCTTGTGGGTGATTGATTGATGGATGAGTGCTGACACTTCAATGAAGCTATTTCGACTGCCATCTCAATCCGATGATGTGAGGGGTATATTTTCTGTCCATGCCTCATTACTTCAGAATGACATTCCTGGAACTTCATTTACTTTTTCCCTCCTTCCCTGAAGCGCCATATTTTTTCCCATCTAGGTTATGCATGCCATAAAAAAAGCAATTTGCTATTATATGTGGCATAAGGGCAACACTTTCCCTAGGAGGTAAATAAGAAGTTTTTTTTTTTTTTTTAATCCCGATGTTGAATTTAGGGATCATGTCAAAATTTCCAAAACCATTCCAACAGGCAGGCTCTATGAGAAAAAAGGATATATTTGGTTTCATTTTGTCATTGTTGAGATTCTTTTGGGGGATAATCTTTATAATTGAAGCAACAACACAAACTACTTCTTTTGTTTCAAAGTCACCTAGCTTCTAGTGTTGTGCCTAGAACAGTTTAAATATTTCACCCATAGCAGAGTAGCAGTTTGCAACACAATTCAGACTTATTTGTCCCTTGAGAATAAGGAAATTCATTGTTTAAATGCAATGATGGATTTTTCTATTATAGGTTGCTTTCAGTTCCATAGAAAATGCTTAACTAGAGTAAACATATCTACCCCTGCATTTCCAAACTGCGCACTAGGTATGCAAGACTTTTAATATTAAAACATGCTCTTAGCTTTTCCAAGTTGACTTAGGGCCTGATTTTAATCTGTGTAATACAGTATTCCCGTTAATAATAACGTATAATTAAGACATCCGTTAAAAATCCATAACGTTAATTTAATGGAGAAAATCTAATACAGTTCTATTGGAATTTTTACGTTAAATTAACTTTAACGGGCTTTTAATGGATGTCTTAATTAGATCTCATTATTAACGGGAATATTCCACAAATTAAAATTGGGCCCTTAAAGTTTTAATGAAAAAAGTTGCAGGAACACATTTACAACGGACACCCTATTTCATGCTTTCTGTCGCTTCCGAAGCCAGTTGTGTTCCAGAGCCATAAACAAGAGACCACCAGAAAAGGTGGGGGCTGAACGCGCCACCCTGCGGCGATGTCATCTCCTGCTTCCCCCAACATTCCCCATCTCTCCCACTTCGCAGATCTCACGTGACAGTGGGCAAGCTTATCCGTTATTCTCTTTTAAACCCATCAAGAGGATGATGACGCTATGGATGCCTTCCACTGCGTAGGAAGCAAGTCTTTGGCAGCAACACGGTTAAGCCTGGCTGCGGGAACAACTTTCACAGAAGATGAACATGGTTCAGAGGGCTTCTTGGCTCAAACTCTGGTTTAACTGAATAATTCTTCTACTTTGCAGTGATTAATGGCTCCCTAGTGCAGGGGCAGGACTGGGCAATCCAGGTGCAACCATAATTGTTACACTGAACAGAAACATTTCCTTTAGACAAACGTTCCCAGGGGGGTTATAAATAGGAAATGGACATTACCATGAAAAGCAAGCTTCCAAATGTCTACATTGAGGGCAGCCCACTTGGAGATTAAACTATGAAGACTTATGCTCCCCTCCCCTTCCTGTTACAAACTGACAAAATCAGTACATCAGCGTTCTCGGTCGTTATTTTTCTTCAGTGGCACTTTGTTTTCTTGTGACAGTGGAAAGAGGACCGTGGAGACGAGACAGCCCCATTGCAGTTTATCAATGAAAATCTAATATCGTCCATAAGCAGAGAAGTGGAAATCAATAATTCATTACCAAATTGTTAGTGAGGATGAAGAGAAATGGCTGGGGTGATTTTTTTTTTTTTTTTTTGGCAGCCTTCTTAGAGCAGGGTGTCAGGAGGAGTTCAGGGAGCTCCATGTCAGGACCGGGTGGTGGGTGGTGCGACGAAGAAGGGCTCCGTGGGAGGGGTCCAGGCTGGGAAGTTGAAACTAAGGCATTTGTCCTGCAAGGGGAATCAGAACAAGAGAAGACGTGTTACTTTCCGAGGTGCGACTTCCCCAGGAGCTCGGGGTGCCCACCTGCTTTTCTCCTGTGCTAATATCCTGGAATGGTTAAGCCTAGCACAGGCTGGAGAACAACCAGAAAGCAGGAGCCAAGAGAGAGGAAAAAACCCACCTCTGAAACATGGAAACCACAGAACATTTATGTGTGGAAGAGACATTTGTCCACCACGTTCCTAGCAACGTTATTGACAACAGCCCAAGGCAGAAGCACTCTGTGTGCCCGCTGCCGGAGGAACGGGTCGACAAAACGTGCAGTGGGGTCTCATCGGGCCTTGAAAGGAAGGAAATTCTAACACTGTATGGCTCGGATGAACCTTGAGGATGTTACGCCAGTCACAAAAAGACAAATTCTGTATAATACAAATTCTATATAAATTCACTTATATGAGATATGTAGTCAGACTCATAGAAACAGAAGAAAACCAATTTTTGTGTTTTTCAAAAATTATTTCGGTCCTTCCTCTCCCCCTCCCCTCCCCTCCCCTCCCCTCCCCTCCCCTCCCCCCATGAGCCTCCTTTACTAAACCATTCTTTTTTTCCTAAATCTTCCTTCTAATGTCGCACATGCAATTTTCTCCCAATTTTATTCAATCACCTGTACCAATGGATGTTTCTGTACTTAAAGCTTTTCAGTATGTCGGGCTGTTTCTGTGGCCTAAACTCCAAGTGTGGACTTCCCGAGCCACAGTACGTGCACGTGTGAGTGGCAGGAAAGTAACCCAGCGACGCCCCACCCCCCAGTTGACTCTTTGGGTTACTGGGTGGAAATAGTATAATTTCCATGAGCCCAATCTGAGTGCAGTTCTTGGTTGGTATTTTGTTATTTCGTGGTAGAGCTCATTCAAGTGAGAAAAATACCTTAGATCTCCATATAGTAAGTATTTTTGGCAAAGGAAAGCTTCCAAGTTTCTACGAGAATAGGATTGAAAGTTATATGACATACGATAGGTGTAGAGAAATTGTGCACAAAATAAGCATACCAGACATTTTAAATGATTTCTGGGTAAGGAATAGCATCTAACAGCAATACTAGCAACCAGTTGTTTTATATCTATCAAATTCCAGGCACTTTGCATGCATTACCGATGGCTCTTTAAACAACCTCATTTGAAAGCAAGAGAGGAAAAAGGTCTCAGTGAGGGCAGTGACTTCCCCGGGGCCACAGCCGACAGGACGCAGAGCGGGACCAGTGCTGTGGAGCAGGGGGTTAAGCTGCTGCTGGAGCTGCCGCCGTCCCCCAGTGGGGGGCCCTGAGTCCCGGCTGCTCTGCTCACCCGGCTCCCTGCTACTGCACCTGGGAACGCAGCAGATGATGGTCTCTGCCACCCACGTGGTGACCCAGAGGGGGATCAAGGCTGCTGGTTTCAGCCTGAGCCCGCCCCCTGCCCTGTGAGCCTTGGATAGAAGACCTCTCTGTTTCTCCCACTGTCTCTGTCACTCTGCCTTTTAAATAGAAATAGATCCTTAAAAATGACGGCCAAAAAGTAGAGCCGGGGAGCAGGTGTTTTTAGCTTGGTGGTTAGGTTGCTCACACCCCACGTGGGAGGACTCGGGCCGGCTCCTAACTCCTGCTTCTTGCCAACACAGATTCGAGAGGCACCAGTGGCAGCTCAGATAGTTGAACTCTTGCCATTCACATGCAAGGCCTGGACTGAGTTCCAGGTTCCTGAGTTTGGTCCCAGCCCAGTCCTGTCTGCTGTGGGCATCTGGGGAGTGAAGCAGCGGCTGAGAGCTCTGGCTGTCCATCCGCCTCTCTGCTTCTCAAAAAACGAAACCAAAAACCAAACCAAAAAGAAAACTCCAACAACATACATATACACACATACACACATACACAGATACACACCTGTACACACACTTTCACACATATAAATGCACACACACATATACAATACACACATGTATACACATAGATACATGCACACATAAACACACACATACATGCGTACACAGCACACACATACACACATACACCCATGTGTATGCATATACACATATATACCTACACAGATACACACATGTACACATATACATACTATAACACACATACACACAAATACACTCATATCCACATACATGCATACACATATACACATACACACATATATGCATACACACACTTTCACATACACATACACACACATATACAGACACATATACACATATACACAAGAGCAGAGCATGGCTGGCTGTGAGCGTGCCTGCTCACCCAGGCCCCGCTCTGCCTGGGTTCCTGGCAGCAGTGCGGGAGCCATGTTCCTTGGACCTTAGGTGTGCACTTGAGAGACAAGGGCCTCTGGCAGCCAGCGACCTGTGAATGGGACCCGCGGCAGGTCTGGAAGGTTGAGGAAGGATGGCCAGGTGGCTGGGAGGAGAGAGAAGGAAAAGGAGAAAACAGGCCACAGGGAGCCTGTGGGAGGCGTGGCTGGAGGGTGTGGTCTCACCCAGGTCTGTTTGAGGCTTTTCCTCCGCCCCGATGTCGACGTGGACGTGATACCAATCTTCTCTCACTGACCACTTCGCTGACGCTCTGCAGATTTGATCAAGGCCTTGACTGTTCTGCCTGGGATTTTTTTTTTGAAAAGATTTATTTATTTATTTGAAAGGCAGAATTACAGAAAGGCAGAGGCAGAGAGAGAGAGAGAGAGAGAGAGAGAGAGAGAGATTGAGAGAGAGAGGTCTTCCATCTGCTGGTTTATTCCCTAGATGACTGCAAGGGCTGGAGCTGTGCCGATCCGAAGCCAGGAGCCAGGAGCTTCTTCCAGGTCTCCCACATGGGTGCAGGGGCCCAAGGACTTGGGCCATCTTCTACTGCTTTCCCAGGCCATGGCAGAGAGCTGGATTGGAAGTGGAGCAGCTGGGACTCGAACTGGCACACATATGGGATGCTGGCACTGCAGGTGGCGGCTTTGCCCACTACGCCACAGCGCTGGCCCCCATTCTGGTCTTTTAAGCCACGGCTTCTGACCTCATTTATACCGGCTTGGTGATGCCTTAAAGAGTTACACACCAGCATCATTAATAACTTAGAGGCATTTCCCCAAGAGCATCTCAGTGCAGTTGGTTTTAAATTCCAAATGTGAGTGTTTCCTGTTAAAAGCTGGCTACGAGGCTAGTTCTGCTTGAAAAGTCCCCTCAGACCCCATCATGGGGGGCGGAAGTGGGGGTTCCTGGAAAGTCACACCCCTGCACCGGAAGCACACGGTAAGGAGGGGACTTGTATGTTGGGGTCACTTTGGTTCAATATACACACATTGTTTTCGTTATTCCCTGCCTTTCTTTAAAAAAGATTTATTTATTTGAAAGAGCAACGAGTGGAAGGGTCAGAGAGAGAGAAAGAGAGAGAGAGAGAGAAAGAGAGAGAGAGAGAGAGGCAGGGCCTTGCATGCCCTCATTCACTCCCCAGGCCACAACAGTCAGGGCCCGGGCAAGCGGAAGCCGGAGGCCAGGACCTCCACCCGGGCCTCCCGTATGGGTGGCAGAGGCCCAGGTACTTGGCCATCACTCATTGCTTTTCCAGGAGCAGCAGCAGGAAGCTGGATGAGCAGCAGAGCAGCCAAGACTTGCGCCAGCACTCGGGAAACCAGAGTAGCAAGTGCTGGCTCAGCCCCCTGTGCCACAGTGACGGCCTCTATTCCATCTTAAAAGAAGGAAACAAATCTTACTGTTCTCCAGGTCTAAAGAGGAGACTCCAGCAGAAAACTAAAACTAGAAAATGCAGGGAGAGGAAATACGAGGACTGGTGTTTTTAGTTCTCACTGTTCAGAACAGATTAAGTAGAAGAAAGCATGGCCGCCGCCGCGGCTCACTAGGCTAATCCTCTGCCTTGCGGTGCCAGCACACCAGGTTCTAGTCCCGGTCGGGGTGCCAGATTCTGTCCCGGTTGCCCCTCTTCCAGGCCAGCTCTCTGCTGTGGCCCAGGAGTGCAGTGGAGGATGGCCCAGGTGCTTGGGCCCTGCACCCCATGGGAGACCAGGAGAAGCACCTGGCTCCTGCCATTGGATCAGCGCGGTGCGCCGGCCGCAGCGGCCATTGGAGGGTGAACCAATGGCAAAGGAAGACCTTTCTCTCTGTCTCTCTCACTGTCCACTCTGCCTGTCAAAAAAAAAAAAGAAGAAGAAGAAGAAAGCACATCCCATTGGAGCCACTGAGTTGGCAGCTGAAGCCAGCATTGCTGCTGCGTGTGGGTGTCTGCTAATCTGCTGAGTGACTACTGTAGAAATAAAACAGAAAGGAGTAAAATTTTAACTACATAGCTAGAAAGTCATGGGTAATGGTCATCAAGTAGAGGCTGTGAGGAAGTGCCAGGCAAGAGCTGTAATTATTTGTGTGTTAACTACAGAGCCACCAACAGGTGCACAGAGTTCTCCGTACTTCTGTTTGGCCACGCCAGGCCTTCTCCTCCCCGGCACGTGGTTTGGGGCAGCCTTTCCCCTTCCTTCCTGTCTGCCCTGGTCCCTCTTCCCTCTCCACTGCACTGTCGGGTCGCACCATCCCCCTTCGGCTGTGTTTTGTGGCTGCTACAGTGATGGGGGCATCCCTGGTATTTCACAGCGGGGGCCTGGGGACGTCAGGCGCCTTGCGATGTGTGGGGCAGTTTCACACGAGGTGGGACCAGCCCTCATCCTGCACCGCTTCTGAGCGTCTCTGTGTCGGCCAGCGTTTCTCAAACGTGGCACTGTTAAGATTTTGTGCCAAATCCCGCTGTTGTGGGGTTGTCCTGCACACTGCAGGCGTTGAGCAGCTTCTTGGCTTCTAGCCACCACACCCCAGCAGCGCCCACGCCCCGCACACGCCTGCAGACACGGCCAAATGGTCCTTGGGGGTGGAGGGCAAAATTGTGCCTGGCTCAAAACGGTTTTATAATGGCTCAGGCCTGGAACCCAGCTCCATTGGACACATAAACTCCAAGTCTTTTAACCAGTTTCACACAGGCTGCGTTTTCCAGAAATAAAGCAATGTAACAATCAAAGAGAAGCTGCGTTTTGTTTTATTTGGAATTCTCATGGGAGTTCTTTGCTGTTTTACATGGCCAAGTCACCTTTGGCACCGCTATTCACGGTACCCGAGACGCCCATTCAACATAATGCATTGATCTGCATTCACCACCGGGAAACGCCCCTCTAGGGTGCACGCCTGACCTCCTCATTCTGCCTCCCAGGACCTCAGTCCTCCGTGTGGCCCACGAAACAACAGCCCTGGTGTCGCACAGAGTTTGTCAGAAATGCTGAACACTGGACCCTGCCTGCACCTGCTGACTTAGAATCTGCATTTTCCCAGGATGCCCAGGGCTTCTGACGCACAGGGAAGGCAGAGAAGCCCTGTTCTCGGGCATTTTTGCACCCAAATGCTCTGTTTCTTTCTTACCATATGACCATGGCATTGGATGACCCCTCTTTGAAACTGTGTGTGTGTAGGTTGGCCATTTGATGTTTGAGTCTGATTTCAGGAGAGGGAAAGGAAAGTTACCAGATGTTCACCTGGAGCTGCCGATGCTGGGGTGACTACGGCTGAGGACTCCTGTCCTGCACAGGCTCTTCCTCGCTCTCATTGTCCTGGTCCATGTGCTAGTGACTTGAGCTCCAAGTTCGAATGTCCAGCTGGCTTCTGGGCATCTGGACGTGAACGGCTCACGAGGACCTCACTGTATCATTCGCAAGAGCAGGGTGCTGGAATTCTCCACCTCTGTTCTATCCCCCTTCCAGCGCTCCCCTTCACAGGAAATGGAACCACCGCACCTGCTCTGGCCAGCTACTCGAGTCGCCCCGACACTGCCCTCACTCCTTCCTCCCTTCCAGGCTTTGGCCACAGCCTGCTCATGGAATCCCTCTGCAACTCTTATTTACACCTCTGCGTCCTGATGCCCAGTTAACGACTGTGCCTGACTTCCCTGGGTGCCCCGGGGTCTCCCACATTGGGCTCCTTCACTCTGCATGGTGACTTTCTCATCATTTCCACACAGCAGACAAAGTGAGCTTAGAGACGCAGTCACTCCCCACTCCTTCCAGCTTAGAAACCTTTGATGACCTCTACTGCCCTCAGGAAAAAAGATATACTTTTGTCAAACGTCCTGTCATCTTGTCCTTGACACCTGTCTGACCTCACCTGGGACTCTGGCCCTTGCTGATGTGCCCCAAGAACACCGGTGTTCTGAAGCTGTGCCCCATGCCTCAGGGCCTTTGCATGTGCAACTCCCTCTGCCTATAGCCCTGTTCTTCTCTCCTCATCTTTGAAGGCTCACTTTAATTGTTGCTTTCTCAGCAACGTCTTTCCTTACTCACCGGATCCAAGCTCTTCTTTATAACCTTGAATCACCCTTTCACGCTGTTCTTATGGTATTTATTGCAGTTTATACACATGGCATCATATATGTAATTAAAAAATTTAAAAACAATTCACTGGAAAGGTACAGACACAGAGAGCTCCCATTTGCTAGTCCACTTGCCAAAGGCCTGCAGTGGCTGGGGCTGAGCCAGGCTGAAGCTGGGAGTCGGGCACTCAATCCAGGTCTCCTCTGTGGGTGGCCATTGCCTCTGGGCTCCCCTCAATGGGGGCATCAGCGGGGAACTGACACAGGGAACAGAGCAGACACTTGAATCCAGGCACTCTGATGTGGGCAACCCAGGCAGCATCTCAATGGCTGGGCCGTGTACATGGTCTTTATTTTTTTTTTATTTTTATTTTTTATTTTATCTTTGACAGGCAGAGTGGACAGAGTGAGAGAGAGACAGAGAGAAAGGTCTTCCTTTTGCCGTTGGTTCACCCTCCAATGGCCGCTGCAGCCGGCGCATCGTGCTGATCTGATGGCAGGAGCCAGGTGCTTCTCCTGGTCTCCCATGGGGTGCAGGGCCCAAGCACTTGGGCCATCCTCCACTGCACTCCCGGGCCACAGCAGAGAGCTGGACTGGAAGAGGGGCAACCGGGAAAGAACTGGTGCCCCGACCGGGACTAGAACCCAGTGTGTCGGCGCCGCAAGGCGGAGGATTAGCATAGTGAGCCGCGGCACCAGCCTGCGGTCTTTACTTTAGTGTTTGTCTCCTGCACTGGCAAGGAAAACCCAAGAGTGTGGAGGCTGTGTGCATTTTGATCCCAGCAGTGCCCCCGGGCATCAAACCCAGTGTCCGGGACATGGTGGGCACATGATAAATACTAGGGGAGTGTATGAGACCCTCAGGACAATAATTTGAAGTGTGTTTCTTCCAACATGCAAAGGGATGCTTAATATAGTTATTATTAAAATGATACAAAAGAAAAAATCATTTTTCTGAAATCCTACTTTTCTTTCTTTTTTAAAAATGATTTATTTTATTTATGTGAAAGAGTTATAGAGGGAGGCAGAGACAGAGAGAGCGGTCTTCCATCTGCTAGTTCACTCCCCAAATGGCCGCAATGACCGGGGCTGGAGCCAGGAGCAAGGAGCTTCCTCCTGGTCTCCAACATGGGTGCAGGGGCCCAAGCACTTGGGCCATCCTCCGCCGCTTTCCCAGGCCATCAGCAGGGAGTGGGGTCGGAAGTGGAGCAGCTGGGACTTGAACTGGTGCCCATATGGGATGCTGGTGCTGTAGGCCAGGGCTTCAACCCACTGCACTACAGCGCCAGCCCCTACTTTTCTAATTCTATGAAAGAGGCCATTTAGAACAGAGAAGAAACTGGAAAAATAGTCCAAGCAGTACAAATGGACCCCAAAAAGGCTGGCCTTCTATTTGGCCTTTTGAATCTGAAGGAATTATGTTGTCAGCCATCTGAATTGATGGCTGACACACACACACACACACACACACACACGCTCTTTTGAGAAATATTGGATAAATGTTAGTACCCCAAAGGTAAAGAGGTTGAAACCGGGGGAGTTTAAATAGTTTGCCCCCATGATGTGATGGCGTCAGGGAAACTGACTCCTAATTTAGGGCTTCATAAAGCTGTTCGGTTGAAAATTAAAAAGAAAATACAAATGCTGGCAAATATAAAATATTAACATCAACAAACCCTATGACAACGAGGCAAAATAGAAATGGAGACATGGGATTTTTAACAGTGTGATCCCGGGAGAAACCTGCAGCTAATATTTTTCAAATTGATTTACAATTTGAAAATCCAAATTGGCTACCTATACTGCTGACTTTTATCATTAGTGCTTCATTTAATTTTTCCTAAGAGAAATCTCAGTGTGAAGAAACCTTTAAACTTCAGTGGACAAATTTCAGTTCTGAGTGAGCGGAGTAATTGCCCAAATGTATCGAGAACTTTGAAGTCACACGCAGGTTCCTGTGAGTGGGCGGATGATATTTTAAAATCTTACACATATTTTGCCTTGTGTCATCCGTGAGACTAATGGCCCTGGGAAGGAGAGGTCGCCAAGGATTCCGGACAAAACAAAGGGACCGAGTTTCCGAAAACAACAGGGCCCTTTTGTTTTTCTTCCATCAAACCTCAAAAGAAGCTGAGTCAGTGAAACATTTTTAAATGGATCACAAACATCTGGGTTGTGACTGTTTTATTCACGTATGTATTTAACAAATTAAAAAAAATTATTTACTAGAGAGAGAGCGAGAGCGAGACAGAGACAGAGAGAAAAAGCTCTTATCTGCTCATTCACATCCCCAAATGCCTGTGATGGTGGAGGCAGGGCCGCACAGAAGCTGGGAGCCAGGAATTCAACCTGGGTCTCTCACGCGGGTGGCAGGACCCCACTGCTGCCTCCCAGAGTGCACATTAGTAGGAGCAGCGCCTGGACTTGACCCTGAGCACTCTGATGTGGGATGTGGGTGTCCTTGCTACTGCTAGCAACCCAATGCTCTGCCCAATGTCTGCTCTCAGAGCCTAGTGAGAGAGTGAGAGACAGAGAGAGTTATAGACAGTGAGAGAGACAGAGAGAAAGGTCTTCCTTCTGTTGGTTCACTCCCCTAATAGCCGCTACAGCCGGTGCTTCGCTGATCCAAAGCCAGGAGCCGGGTACTTCCTCCTGGTCTCCCATGCAGGTGCAGGGCCCAAGGACTTGGGCCATCCTCCACTGCACTCCCGGGCCACAGCAGAGAGCTGGCCTGGAAGAGGGGCAACTGGGACAGAATCCGGCGCCCTGACCGGGACTAGAACCCGGGGTGCCAGCGCCGCAGGTGGAGGATTAGCCTAGTGAGCCGGGGTGCCGGCCAGAGCCTTTCCTTTCAAAAACTGCACTCGTTGCTTCTGAGCTGGGTCAGCTCTGGACCAATGAGTCCCTCTAGCTCTTTGTCCAGTGGGTGCCCCGCCAGACCCTCGAAGAACAAGGAGGCAGCACTGCTGTTGATCTTGATGGCTTTCACCTTGCAGCATCTAAATATAGACAGCACGCAGGTCAGAGTCGACACACTGGAAAAATCTCAACTTTTGAACTTCCTCTTTCAAAGCATGACTTGTAATAAATCAACCAGGTGTCTCAGATGCGTGATGGATTCTGCATGACACAAACCACACGGGCACGCATCTGCAGCTCCAGCTCTGTAGCAGCGTTTTTCTCATCAGTGCCAGGACAAACGTGGGCTAGGCCGGCCTCGACCTCCTGTCACCGACGCTGCGTGTCTAGCAACGTGGGCAAACTGGAAAGCGTTTTTAAAAACTCGTTCCCTTTTCTGTATACAATCCGGGCAACCCTTGAAATGGTTCCAGATCCCTTCACCACCGTGCATGAAATGACTGTGGAATGAAACTGGCAGAAACAGGTGACATCTTGGCGAGCGACACCAACAAGAACGTCAGGCACGGAGACGCAGGGTTTCCCGAGAGTGGTGTGGACACTGTCACTAGGTGTCGTTCGGGTTGTCACTCGGGTGTCAGCTTAGAAGATTCCAAGGGTGGCAGAAAAACCTGTCTTAAAGACCAGGCTCCCACCTCAGGCTACCCAAGTAGTTCGGAAGCAGAAATGAAAGCAATGGTAGGGGAGTTCTCCCTGTGAAAATCTCTTGACAACTAATGATGGGATTATGGAGTCTTAACTGCTGAACAGTTATCCCTAATTATAATCAAAGTTATGTCAATCTAAATAAAAATGATACGGCGGAGAGGCAGGCTCTGGTCTACCCCCCTGCACACCCCCACTCGCTTTTTAGTGATGCTTTGACAAACCTTGGATTGAATAATTATCAAAAAGAGATGGAGCCCAGTGTTAAGTGAAACATGTTTTTTTTCTTTTCAGGAAGGAATGGTTTTAATTTATTTTTACAGAAAGAGTTTCTTTCAGTTTTAAATATTTAGTTCTATCAAGGGAACCTTCAATTGTCTTTATTGTGCTCCAATGCATTATAAAAGTTATGCAAGAAATTTCTACCAGACGTTAAGTGTTTGGAAAGGCCTTGCCTAATCTTAAATCCAGGTACACGTTGTCGTCATGGAAAAGGTCAGGGTTGGGATGAATCACGCATGCGTTTTCGCTTTGCTAAGAGGAAGCTCAGGGTCGAGTGGTGGCCCAGTTGTAGCAATTGAGTGGGCTCCTAAGGCTCTGGTCCGCAACCGTTAACTGCCCCTCATGCTCCCTCTCCGTCTCCCCTCTAGTCTATCTGGGAGCAGCGTGGGGTGGCTGTTGGTGCAGAGGCTAAGACGCCACCCGGGACGCCTTCATCCCCCACCAGAGGGCCTGTCCACGGCCCAGCCGCTGCGTTTCCCATTGAGCCTCCTGCTGACGCGAACCCTGGCAGGGCAGCAGGTGACGGCTCAGGGCTTGGGCCCCCGCCGAGCGGGAGACCGCCTGAGGTTCCAGGGTCCCAGCTTTCATCTGGCCCCACCCTAGCTTCTGGGGGCCCAGCAGGTGGGCGATCTCTCTGTGTCTGTCTCTCCGCCTTTCAAATAAAAATAAATAAGCAAATAAAACTTCAAAAAGATAAAAAAATTTTGGGGGGGCTGCCATTTTCTAGCTGAGTGTCACTGGGGGAATGGACCTACCCTTCTAGACTTAAAATTCTCCATCTGCAAAGTCAGGAGACAACAGAGCCTTCCACTAACACTGCCTGGCGTGCAACGAGCACCTCCCAAAGTGTGAGTTTCTTTAACGATTTCGCTTCTTTTGAGCTTTTATTGCATTGCATACAGTGCCGCGCCTTAAAAATGCTGTAGAATGAGATGTAGAATAAATTAAAAATACATACTGTACATAAAATTCTGCTTATGTGTGCTTGAAATAAGTAGTCATCGGGTTTTGGAAAATGAATTATGCTTCCCTTCTGGAAATTTAAAAACCGAAGGAGAGGAGAGGCTCTTTAGTTCCTGCATTAAACAGATGTTGAAAAGAAATCAGTTGTCAATTCAGATGTGAAGCTCAGAAGTTTTCCCCTATTATAAGAAAAAGGATAAAATAGCATTTCAAAACATTTGATGTGGATATTAAGAAGAAAGCAAAAGCAGTCATAATACCTTCCACTGTATTAAGTGCTCATTATAAGCCTTGCTCTTTCTAATATTGGCTGACAATGGAGCTCACTGTCCCTATTTATTGATGAGAAATCAGACGCCTGGTTTGGCCAGGAAGTTTAATCAAGGTCAGGGAGTTAGCAAGTGAGAGAGCCAGCCTCTGGGTTTAGCTCTGTCTGACTTCAAAGCCTGTTGTCTAGGGGGTATTTATTGCTGTTCATGGAACTAACCAGAATCTTCTAAAGGCACACTGCTCAGTAAAGCTACATAATGAAAAATGATAAGGATTGAAACACTGTCCAGCGGCTGTCATCCTTTGAAGAGATAAATTGGAAAGGTGGTGAGGATCAGGACAGCATCCTGACAATGGAACGGGAAAGTGTCCCTGGTGGTTCAACGTTAATTATAATTTCATGTTCAGCAATTATGCATTGAATGTGCGACAGTTCTCATAGACGGTTGCTTTTTGGTGCCTGGCTGTAGAAGATGGAAAGAAAGCAATTTTCCTGGACCCATTTTTATTGAGCCACATTCGTATACTCCAAAAGAGCCCTTAAATTGTTTGAAAGAGGTCTACATGCTGGCAAACACCACCATAAACAACCCGGACAGCTTAAAGTCCAACCCGCCAACGACATGATTCACAATGGAACCCATCTTCTCTAAGTGGAGCACAGAGCCCAGTGTTATTTATGGCGACTAACTTACAGCCAACGAGATTCACTGCGTGGACAGGGCTAGGGGAGTTCACTGCTGCCGGAAATGGGAGCTGTTGCCAGTTAGGAAGAAGTATGGAAAATAAATAGGGCGGCTTTTTTTTTTCCACCATGATTATGTGTGTAAGCCCACGGTGGCACTGTTCGTGGTTGTGTCTACATTGCAGAAGGGGGTTGGTGGGTTGCAATGTGCACTCAGATAATTCAGGTGGACCTTCCAGCTTGCTGAGAATTTGCCTTTGTTTCAATGACAGTCCCTTCCCCTGCACCTTGACTGTGGGTGTTTTATTTAATTCTTAAAATAATCTCCAAAGGTAGCCCTTTGGAAGTCCTGCTTTTGGAGATCAGGAAACCGAGGCGCAGAGAGTTAAGTAACAGTTTCCATGTCTGGGGAGGTGGGACCCAAACTTGGGTTTCTCCATCATCAAAGCACCAAGTGGCTTCCCAGACACAATCACAACCCTTGGCCAGGGTGATTGCTACCAACAAATACCAATATTCACAAGTAAAGGCCACAGACGAGCTGGTATTTACAACGCAGAACCAGCGGTTTGGGAGTTACCCTCCCCTCCCTCCCGCCGCTGTTGCCCAGGGAAGCTGGGATAGAATAGGATGTGTGTGTGCCCCAAATCAAGTCTCCTCTGACCGTCGGCGTTTTCTCAACTGTGCATGAAGACTCCAAGTCCTTTGAAATGCTACAAGAAGAAAAGATGTCACCTAAAATATGTGTTTATGTTTAAACAGAAGCTTCTCAACAATGCCACGCCCCCACATGGGTGTCTGGCACCGGGCTTAACGTGCAGCTGAGACACCTGCATCCAGGGCCTGAGTCTGAATCTCAGTTCTGCTCCTGACTTCCTGCTAATGCACACCCTGGGAGGCAGAAACCCCTCCCAGCACACACTAATGCGTGCACACACACACACACACAGAGTGCAGTGGGCCAGGTTTATAAAGAAAACTTTATTGACAAGCTGCAGTCAACATAGTTGTATAAACTTATTTTTTAAGGATCTATGCATTTATTTGAAAGGCAGAGCGACAGAGAGAGGGAGACAGAGAGATCTTCCATCCATTGGTTCACCCCTAAAATGGCCACAAAGACTGGGACTGAGCCAGGCCAAAGCCAGGAACCAGGAACTCCATCCTGGTCTCCCACACGAATGGCAGGGACCTAAGTATTTGGGCCATCATCCGCTGCCTTCCCAGACACATTGGCAGGAGGCTGGATCAGAAGCAGAGCAGCCAGGACATGAGCCGCTGCTGATATGGGATGCCAGCACTGCAAGCCTAACCTGCTAGCCCAAAACAGCCTGGTTGCACAAAGCTTTCAAGTCCCCGAGGTTGGTTTATTTGTTTGCAATTCCACAATGACCACAATAGCTATTCTCAGTCCAGGGTCCCGTGCACGTGGCCAGGGAAGCTCCACAACAGAACAGAGGTGGGAGCGATGAGCAGTGCCGCTTGCAGAGGGGACAACTGGCTCTAAGAGGCGGAGCCAGGATCTGAACCCCGTCTGATTGCTTCCCGCCCACCCCCTGCTCCCTAGGGGGGTGCCTCCAGGTCTGGACGCGGTGATTGCTTTGGGCACTGAAAAGGCACTAAGCCAGGCCTCCTTCTCAGAGTAATTCAGGGCTTTCCTCCACCGCCAGATCAGCTGCTGAGAAGTAATGAGATGTATTCCAAATGCCTCACTTACAAACTTTACTAGAAACTTTCAGGTCTTCCAAGCACGGCTATAAATGAAGCAGCATAAAAGAAGTGAATGGAAAACTTGCCTGGAAGGTTCCCATAGCTACAAGCTGCTCCTTTACGAATCCAGGGACGGGCAGGGTGCTGGTGATGGAGCAGCCACTGACAGTGAGGCCCAGAAGGCAGCAGCTTTGTTGAAAAGCTCTGGGGGAGCCAGTGATGGGGACTGACTTGTGTGCCTTTGCAAGGCACCTAAGGTGCATGTGGCTGTTGGGACACAGAGAACTAAAGTAGTTAAGATGAGCTCGTTAAGGTGGGGCCCGAGCCAGTCTGACTGGTGGCCTTGGGGGAAGCAGACATTTGAACACAGAGAGACACCAGGGGTATTCACGTTCAGGGGGGCTCCAGGTGAAGAGGCAGTGAGAAGGTGGCCATCTGCAAGCCCCGGATAGAGGCCTCAGAGGAGACCAACGCTGCCAGCATCTTGACCTTGGACTTCCAAGAACTGTGAGACAACAAGTTTCCATTGCTTGCGCTGCCCAGTCAGTGGTATTTTGTTATGGTAGCCCAAGCAAGACTTTCCCAGCCAGGGATCAGAGCTCTGCCTTCAGGGAACGTGTGCACGAGCCATCAGCACCACGCCTGCTAATTTTGGGTTTGATTTATTCTTGCTTTTCTAAGTCATTGAGATGAATTCTTAGGTGATTTGCAATGTATTTTTTAAATGTATGTGCTTACTGCTATAAATGTCCCTCTTCATTTTACATGTTTCCAGAAATTTTTTGATCACTTTTTAATTTCTTCAATGATCCATTGGTTACTCAGGAGCATGGGTTCAACTTCCATGTATTTGTAAATTTTTTACCTTTTGTCTTGTTGATTGCTAGTTTTACTCCTTTGTAGTCTGAGACGATACATGGCATGATTTGGAAGTGAAAAATTAATAGGCGAGCAGGAGTAAGTGAAATTGAAACTAAAAAAATTACAAAAGATGAACAAAATGAAAAGCTGGCTTTTTGAAAAGATAAAACAGACTTTTGGCTAGACTAATGAGAGAGAGAGAGAGGGAGAGGGAGAGGGAGAGAGAGAGAGAGGGAGAGAGGGGGGGAGAGAGAGAGACAAATAAATAAAACGAGAGAGGAAGCAGCCATTAGGCGTGGTCCTTGTCTTCGTGTGGCTGAAGGTCCAGTTAAATGGTGGTCAGTGACAGGCCTTTTTTCTTCTTCCTTTCACTGCCTCTGCACCATAAGCACACAGGATGTTTGATTTATGCTTCCACAGTCAAGGCGAGAAAAGTGTGCCCCATCCACATCCAGGCCCTTGTAGTTAGGGGATGTGCCAGCACATAGGAAACAAGACAAACCAAGTGAAGCAGGCTTGGCGGCAAGGGGGAGAGGGAGGCTAAACACATCCAAGGTCACCTCCACACCACGAGGACATCCCTGCCGCGAGGTCAGGGCATCTGTGAACTTGGGTGGGAACGAAGCCTGCAGCGGATTGTTCTAACCTCTGGCTTGCATCTCCTTTAATACGAATGCAGACACCGCATCACAATAGGAGCAGCAGTACTGTGATTTTTATCACCAGTATTTTACCCAAAATGTCACGGATACTTTTGTCACGTCATTGTTGTTACAGATACCTTACAATATTATGTCCGTTCATCATTAGTTTGAAATTTCAGTGGTTAGCTGTAGTTCTGGCCATGCGATGTAGTGTAGATCAAGAAGTTCATTTATTAGTACATCACAAACTGGCTTCCTTAATATTTAATAACTTTATTTCAATGATTTTTTTTAACCCTGATAATATTTTTTATCTTTAGAAACACTATTTTGTCTTTTTAAAAGATTTTATGTATTTATTTTAAAGGCAGTGTTATAGAAAGAGGGCAAGACAAGGGGAGGGAGGGAGGGACAGAGAGAGAGAGAGAGAGAGAGAGAGAGAAATCTTTCATCTGTTGGTTTACTCTCTAAATGGCTGCAATGACTGATGCTGGGCCAGGCCAAAGCCAGGATCCAGGTGCTTCCTCTAGGTCTCTCATGTAGGTGCAGGGGCCCAAACACTTGGGCCGTCCTCCACTGCCTTCCCAGGTGCATTAGCAGGGGCTGGATTGGAAGTGGAGCAGTTGGAGATTTGGGCCCACATCCATATGGGATACTGGCATCACAGCTGGTGGCTCTACCTGCTGTATCACAACGAGGGCCTGAAACATTAGTTTTAAGAAGGGCTCTATGGGTTTCACCAGATGGCCAAAGACGACTGGAGCCTGAAATGGTTAAGAACTTTCATGGCACCAAGAAACCAAGCATCCTTTAAGCCAATCAGTTCTTAGCCTTAGAGGAGCCTCCCTGGAAAGTGGTGAAACCTGGAATGTGGAGCCGTGGTCACTCAAGTTGGTCAAGTTCACAGCAGAGACAAGCAAGGACTACACGCAGAGTCAGCATTTCTATGTGTGTGCGCGTAGGGTGCAGCCCACATCCACTTAATTTCTCTCTAGACAGAATCTGCTGTTCTCAGATTCTCAGAAAAGTTCTTGACCTAAACACGGGTTCAAGCCACCATTCTAGAAGGAGAGAACCAGGCTGTCTTTGCCAGAGATTGTCCCGAGTATCCGGTACGGAGAATTCCATTTCTCTGAGCACCCCGCCCCTTCCCTGGTCTATTTTCACCTAAATCCAAAGCCTCAGATCTGTCCCAAACCAGAAAAATTTCCTACACGGGGCTAAATAAGTGGCCACAAAAGTGTTTGTTTGAAGGATTCTCTCAATATCTGCTTTTATGTGAGGCGGGAGAGCCGGCGGCTCCCTTAGTTAATCTTCATTATCTCAGAAATGGCTTTTCCCACCTTGGTTTTAAATTAAGAAACCCTGGACAACCCGTTTTCCTTCGTCCACTCCACACACACGATTGCACAACGAGGCATTTTAATTAGGCCTTCTCTATTACAAGAGCACAGGAAAAAAATGCATGGCTGGTGTGAAGGACCCCAAGCTAGGAAAAGAGAAAGGTAATCATTTAATTTGTTGTTGTTTCCATAAATCAGGGCCCAGTCATCAATTTCACCACATATTTGAGAGCACATGTTATTGACAATGTGTTCGTAGAGAAAAATGGAGTTTGCTGGCAAAATTGTTCCATTTTCTGAAGATTGAATTGTTCATTGTACAGGCCGCCATCTGCACTCCCTGGAAGATACTCAGTTGTTGGCAGAGGCCCTTGAAGTCTAGAAGACGAAGTTAAATTTCTTTTTCTTTACTGTTATGCCTAACCAAAGGCAAGTTCATTCATTCATTCAGCCATCCATTCAGTATTTATCAAACAGCTCTTTGGTGCTTTACAAATAAATAAAGTCAGACAGTTTCCAAGGAATGGGTGCTGTGTGTGTGTGTGTGTGTGTGTGTGTGTGTGAGGCGTGTCACCCTGGAGCCGATTTATAATCCCATGGCCCTGCATTGACCATGGTCATGCATTGACCCCTGCAGGCCTGGCATTTCAGCCCTGCGTGATATCAGGGGTCCGACAGAATTAAGACCCGTTTCTTCTCTTCACGAACCTTCTATGGAGGGAAGATAAGGCAGAGATACCGGACAACCACAGCACACAAACACACCCTGAGAGGAACACACACAAGAGGCGGAACTGGTTTCTTAGTAAGAGCTTCTTGGGAGAACGAAGACGAACCTGGAAGAAGCATGACAGGTACCTTCACACACATGATATTCTGTTACACCCCAGGACCCTGCTGCACAGGTGGGTGCTGCTGTCCCTCGTGTAGGTGAAGGTTGCCGTGGCGCAGGGAGATGGGGGGATCGGCTCTATTTAGTGCAGCCAGGGAGGACTAGAGTTGGGGCGCGAATTCTCCTTTCAACTCAAAGTCTGGTCCCTAGGTCACACAAAGACCTCTGAGTCACTCACACCTTTGCGTGTTAGCCCTAGACGTCGGGCCTTGACCCACAGTGCAGCACAGCATCTGAAGCTGCTGCTACCATTCCCCAGCAGGGGCTAAGGACCTCCTGTGCTCCTTACACTTGATACCCACGTTGCCATCCTGGCCGTGACCTTGGCTCTTCTTCTAATCTGTAATTTGCATTGTGATTTTTTTTTTTTTGACAGGCAGAGTGGACAGTGAGACAGAGAGACAGAGAGAAAGGTCTTCCTTTTGCTGTTGGTTCACCCTCCAATGGCCGCCGCGGCTGGCGTGCTGCGGCCGGCACATCGCGCTGATCCAAAGCCAGGAGCCAGGTGCTTCTCCTGGTCTCCCATGGGGTGCAGGGCCCAAGTACTTGGGCCATCCTCCACTGCACTCCCAGGCCACAGCAGAGAGCTGGTCTGGAAGAGGCGCAACTGGTACAGAATCCGGCGCCCCGACCGGGACTAGAACCCGGTGTGCCGGCGCAGCAAGGCGGAGGATTAGCCTAGTGAGCCGCGGCGCCGGCCTGCATCGTGATTTTCAAGAGACCCTTTCTTGGGCAATACTCAGTCTATCCACCCTCAGGTTTGACCTGCTTCTTCAGTCCTTCTTACCCAGGTTCACAGCAGCAAATTAATGCACCCACTCCTCTACTGCATGATGAGTCTCTCTACTGCTTATCTGCTATGTGAAGTGAGGATCAGACTGAAATGATCCCTGCCTTGATGGAGTTCACCCTGAGAAACGGACTGGGGGCTGCCATGCAGTCAAACAGTGCAATCTGCGATGGCGGGAAGTGTCACAAAGTGCATGGCCTGGCAAGGGAGGAGCATCGGGGGCTCCCATCCCGACCTCGTGGTGAGCATGGGCGATGCCGGAGAAGACAGTGCATCACGGTGGGCTTCCATACAGAGTCTTCTATGCAAGGATTTGAAGGTTGCGTAAAACCGAGCCAACCAGAGCAAGAACTGAAGACAGAGAAATCCTAAAGGAAGACCCAAAACATCAGACCCCGAAGCAGGAAGAAGTTTGAGTTGTTTGAGGAGCTAAAGGAATGCTGGCTGTCGCTGGGATACAGAAGCAAGATACACCAAAGCCTCTGAGGTTGCTGAGGCTAGCACGATGTTCCCTTTTCACTTTCTTCTTCTCTTTCTATTTATTTGAAAGAAAATGTGACAGAGAGAAGGGGTTTGGGGAGAGATCGCCCATTCTCTGGTTCACTCCCCAAATGCCTGCAATGGCCAGTGGTAGTCCAGGCCAGAGCCAGGAGCCAGGAGCCAGGAGCCAGGAGTTTCGTCTGGGTCTCCCACGTGGGTGGCAGGGAGCCAGCTACTTCAGTCAGCATCCACCGCCTCCCAGAGTTTGCATTAGCAGAATGGAAGCTGGAACCAAAAGCACAGGTGGACTCCAACCAGGCATTCCAACCTGGGATGCAGGTGTTCCGAGTGGTGGCTTAACCACCGTGCCACTTTGCCAACCCCTAGCAACAGAGATTTTCAACCAAACTAATTATGGCTTCAGTTCTGTGTATTGCGTATTCAGTAGATATGGCTTCCAAACTAAGTCAGATGTGTGTGGTTTATAAGCAATGCGAGTGCTGTATTCCCCTGGGGACAATTGGGGATTTTGATTGATTGACTTACAGATCTAGATGGTTATGAACAAGAAAATGAGAAAATCGCACTCCATCCTCAAAAAGACCCTTCACTGGGGACTCTCATACGAAGCATTGACTGTGTAAAAACTTGACACTGTTCTTTATCTAGAACAGCTTTTTAAATTTTTCATGAGCAGCATAAACAATATAGCATGTCAGTTTGGAGTTGTAGTCAACTTTTCAAAGAGAACTTTCCCAATCTATTTTCCAAAGTACTTTAGCCTGGGAAACTCAGCCTATCTCTCTCTCTTTCTCTCTCTCTCTCTCTCTTCCCTTCCTCCCTCAGTCCCTAACTCTGAACCTCCCTAACTCTAGCCCTAACCCCTAACCTAACCTTCTGTACTCCTGAGACTGGAGGGTGGTGCTGAGGAGAGCATGGTATGGAAGAATAAACTCTGGAAGCTATTTGCTTTTCTTTTCCTGCCAGGCCACATGAGTATAAGAAAGACGTAGTCTTCACAGTCTCCTTTCGGGTAAAATTAGTAATGAACCATTATTAAACCATCAACTAAATAATAGGGTAAAGGCAGAGGGCCTCACCCTTGTGGGTTTTGCACTAGTTTAGGAAAAGTCGGGGCCTACGCTCCAGAAACGAGAGGCAACCCCTGTGCCTTTTGAAGCACTTATCTGTGAAGGCAACCAAAATGCTTTTCACTTGGACTTTCTTTGCCTTCTCACAACTGTTGCAACATAGTAAATAACTCTCCGAGGGCAGAGGGATGCATTCTAAAAAGAGGGCAATGACCCAGCAGAGGAGAGACCAGGCCACAGTCACACACAAAATAACTGGTGGAGCAAATATATCCAGTACTGCTATATCTCAGTTCATTAGACATAGCCACTGCCTTCTACGAACACAACTCAGCACAAAGGCAAGGCTAAGCCTATTGGTGGGTGCATCTGGTCAATCAACAAACATTTGAGCCCTTACTTCTCTCAGGCCCTGGGCTCCAAGTGAAGTTCCCAGGAAGTGGATTAGGCGATGTGGTCTCTTATAACCTGCTGGAGAGAGTGGAACAGAGACCTTGCAATAAAAAGTCGAGGGTTGTCGTCAAAGGAAGCAGAGGCTGCTCCGCGGCATCCAGGGGTGCTGATGGATGTGTGCATAAGTAAGAGCGTCGGGGACTCTCTGAGTGCGGGGAGGGGCAAAGCTCAGAAGGAAGTCGTTGGTGTAATTAAAGAAACAGGAAGCAAATAACACAGTAGATGGAGGCTGAGCTCAGCCTTGCAGAAGGAGGTGGGGTTTTCCTATACGCAGAGGGGTGGGCAGTACCCCAGTACCCCGGTGGAGGGCAGAGCCGGGCAGCAGCACACAGCCTTGCTTGGGGGTAGAGTCTGGGAGTTTTTTTGTTTGTTTGTTTGTTTTTGACAGGCAGAGTGACAGTGAGAGAGAGAGACAGAGAGAGAAAGGTCTTCCTTTGCTGTTGGTTCACCCTCCAATGGCCGCCACGGCCGGCGCACCGCGCTGATCCGATGGCAGGAGCCAGGTACTTATCCTGGTCTCCCATGCGGGTGTAGGGCCCAAGGACTTGGGCCATCCTCCACTGCACTCCCTGGCCACAGCAGAGAGCTGGCCTGGAAGAGGGGCAACCGGGACAGAATCTGGCGCCCCGACTGGGACTAGAACCCGGTGTGCCTGCGCCACAAGGCTGAGGATTAGCCTAGTGAGCCGCGGCGCCGGCCAGAGTCTGGGTATTTATTTAACCAATGCACTGCTTTAGAGAGGCGCTCATCCACTACTTTTTTCCCCATTTGTCAATCTTTCCATAATATAAACTCAGGGAGGACAGCGACAGTTCTCGCCTAGTTAGGTGGCAGTGGACAGAGAATTTTACAGCGCTCAGCGCTTAGCAGGTGCCTCAACAATGTCTGTTGAATGGCAACTGTAGTGCGTGCCGTTACTGCCTACTGACTAGGCCCTGTGCTGAGAGCTTTTATTTATCTTTTTGTTTAATGCTCACAACAGCCGGATGGGTTAGGACTTTTGGAACGGAGGAGAGAATCTAAGCCACTGGCCGAGAGGACCCTACGTAGGAGGACCGGGCTTTCCTGTGCCAGGGCCACGTGGTTAGCTCTGCTGTGGCCCCGTCCTCCAAGGGGGTAACAGTGCTTACTGAGATCAGTCTGGGGCTACCCGGGAGGATACTGTTTGGGGGCTGATGAGCCATCAGAGATTCTGACACAGGGGAACGACATGACTGGGGGAGTCACTCGTGTCCCCCACTTGCAAGCTTCCTCATAAACAGGTGAGCGTTATTCACATGCCTTTGGTGAGGTCAGCAAGAGTGATGCAGAGTGCTCAAGGTGCCCCCAGAGTTTCCCGTTTCTGAGGATCCCCTGGGCCGTCTGCGTCACGCCCAGCTGAGCACGGGTCTTCATAGCAACCGGGAAACGTGGGTTCTGTTGTCTTTTTCTAGGTGAGGACAGTGTGGTCCAAATGCACACAGCTGGCAGAATTAGGAGACTGAATGGAATTTTCTCATTTTATGATAGTTTGCCTAAATGCCTCCAAGTTAAGGACTATTGGAACTGCATATTTTATATTTTACAATTTAAAAGTTATTTATTTATGTGAAAGACGGAGTGACAGAGAGAAGGAGACAGAGAGAGAGAGTGATAGAGAAAAATTTCCTTTTCACTGCTTCACACCCCAAAATGCCTGTAACAGCTGAGGCTGGACCAAGCCAAAGCCGGGAGCTGGAAACTCAATCCGAGTCTCCCGTGTGGGTGTCAGGGACCCAAGTCCTTGAGCCATCGTGACTTCCTGCCTCCCAGAAACAGCGTCAGCAGGAAGCTGGAATCGGGAGTGCAGCTGGAAGTTGAGCCCAGCCCTTCCAGTATGTGGGCATTCCAAACAGCTCTTGATAGCTGTACCACACACACACACACACACACACACACACACCTGTCACCAAGTCTCATGTTTTGAAGAAAGCTGCCAGACTGCACTGTAACCAAGCGATCAAAGCTGGCATCACCAGAAACAAAACGGAAGACCATCACAAAACCCCTGACGCAAGGCACTGAGAAGGGCACGTTGCTACTGTGGTTTTCTCGCCAAAAATGTGTACCATCAATCATGAGGAAGCATCAGGCAAATCCGAAGTGTGGGACATTCCACGGAGTAACTGACCGGTACTTACCGGAAGTGTCAAGGTTATAAAAGAGGAAGAAAGATTGAGGGACCGTCATAGATGGAAAGAGAAGGAACACCAAGCAAATCCAGTGCGAGACACTGAATCAGCTCCTGGGACAGGAAAGGGCATTTGGGTAAAAAGCAGTGAAACTGAAGAAAGATCTAAAGTTGGCTGAGTAGTATTACACAAACATGAATTTCCTGGTTTTGATAATTATGCCATGGTTAGGTAAGGTGTTCACAGGGGAAGCCGGGTAAGGGGTATACATAATTTTATTTTAAGATTTAGTTATTTATTTGAAAGGCAGAGTGATAAATGGGGAGGGAGAGAGAGAGAGAGAGAGAGAGCACTTTCATTCACTGCTTCACTCTCCAAATGCCCACAATAGCCAGGACCAGGCCAGGCTGAAGCTGGGCGACAGGAGTTTCATCCAGGTCTCCCAGGTGGGGGGCAGGGGTCCGAGCACTTGGGTCATCATCTCTGTATCCCAGATCCATTAGCAGGAAGTTGGCTTGGGAGCAGAGGCAGCACTCAGTCCCAACCATTCTGCTGTGAGAGCTGAGTGTCCCACAATGCCAGCCTGTGTAGTCACATTTTTATGACTCTTCTTACGTCAAAAAAGTTTTTTCAAAATAAAACGTTAAAAAAAGAAGAAAAAGAGGAGAGAGCTGTCAGACACACTGCCGTGAGGTTTACTCAGCGGCAGGAAAACAGGTCGCCTCACCATGTGCCCCTCCTGCCCCCAGGCTGGAAAGACAAGGAACTTATGAATGAACTCTTGGAGGCATCTGTGGAGTGCCAGGGAAGCCCCGAGAAATACTGATGGGCCTGGCTTTCAACAAGAAGAGGTGTGGCCCCCACGGCTCTGCCCTCCAGCACTAAGGAGCAGGAGTCAGAAGTCTTGGAGAACGGCCATGTGGGCAACTGACCAGTTGTGAGGGTAAGTGGAAGAGCTGGGACTGAGCCTACGGACCACCTGCCTCTAAATTTAGCCCGGGGTCTTCCTCTAGACTCGGCTGGCTCCCTTGGATGGTTGGTTGAGCCCTAGGAGGTCAAGGCCAACAGGAGGGCATGGTCTATGGGTAAGACAAGGCCCAAGCTTTCAGTCACTCTTCGGCATGCTTCTCCCTTGTGGGTTTCATTCCCCAAGTGCATTAGTGTCCTCAGCTCTCCAGCTGAGACGGTTCTTGGGGTCACACTTCTGGCCAGGTTGCATAGTTCTAGGGTTGGTGGCCAGTGCTGGCACCAGCTGGGCCGGGGCTATGGCATTAGACACCAGGCTTTGCTGTGCCTCCTCGATTTGGCCAATTTCCATCACCAAGGAGTAAGTAGAGTGCTCAAAAAAGTCAGTTAAATTAGGCTTGGTAAAGGGACAATGCCTCTTTGAGTAATGAGCTTGGAAAACAGGGAACACATTTCCCAGCCGCTCATGTCTCACTGTATGGCATTCCGATTCCGTGACACTTCTTCATAAATCATTGCTTATCACTCACATGGGAACATAACATAGCTCCAGTTAAGATTCGTTAGTGATTGCGAAGAAGAAACATGAATCGCCGTATATCAGGGCTTCTTGATCGTCTTCCTGTCCATTGTAGGCACTTTTCTTATCGTTATATTTACTGTAACCGTTGTTTAAAGCATAAATAAGTGGAAGGAAAGAGCACCAAATATGAATAATGAAAATAAATTTATCTTATTTATGCGTTTATGCAAGCGGTTGACAATTATCCTGCACAGCAGTCTGCACCCAGGGCTGCTGGCTGCTGCACTCAGAGAAGTGCCTCCCGCTCCAGGCTCCTTCCTTTGCACCCCCCCACCCCCCCTCCTGTGCACACTGTGAACGGTCAGCACATTCCTCCTGGGGCTGGGCAGCCCTGGTGTGTGAGTTCCTCCGCTCTGAGGTTTCCGGTTACTGAGCCGTGGCCGCCTTGGCGCTCACGACAGAGGCCTGCGCAGACACACTCGTGGCAGGCGTTGCGTTCAGATCCGCAGGAGCAAGGGACAGTGATGAAGGAGAAGAAGAATAGTTCAGGGTTGGGCTGGGGGGAGGGCGCGCACGTTGCAAAAGCAGATCTTTAAAGATGGGCCGGCTTTGGTGGCCATTTGGGACGAATAAAGACTTTGGAAAGAAGGGCCTGGCTGGCTGACCAGACCACCCTGGGAGGTTTGTGACTGAAGCACCAAAGGTTAGAGGGCTTGTGAATGCGTCAACATGTTCTAGAAACTTCCCCGGTGAGGACGTCCAAAGAGGAAAGATTCCGTGGGTTTGGACAGCTGCGGCGGCCCCCGGTGTTTCCTTTCGGACGCACAGGAAAGCGCGAGCCTGTCCTTGGGGCGCTGGGAGGCCTCTCCTGACTCATTCCTGCCAAACTGACCTCCCTGGCTCTCCTCCCACAGGCCTGGACTCCCAGTGGGACACTGCAGGGGGCGCTGCTGGTCGTACCATCCGTTTCCCTATCTGCTCCCCCCATTCTCGGCCTCTAGCCCCCCGTTAAATGGAGCCACAGTTGGAGAGGGGACAGGCACCGGTCGCTGTGTCTCTGGTACCCTTGGAACTCTCTGGAGGGGTTGAAGTGGAGCCCCCTGTGGAGACAGCACATCGCCTGGCAGTCATTTTGGGGCCGGAGAGACTCTGGAATGGGCCAGATTGTTCTAGAATCATGACTAATCATCGGAGTTAGACATGGAAGACAGGGGAGGTTTTCTAAGAACTTGGGGATTCCTTATCAGACCCTTGGGCTGAGGAGGAGGTCTGTTTAAGCTCAGGGTGACAGACTCATTAGGACTCTAGTCCCTTGTCCCAGGAAGCCAATCCCCAGGCCCAGGCACACCAAGAGGTCGGCCACCTTCCCAGCAGGCTGTGTGCACTGCAGTGCCCTTGTCTGGGCGCCGTCGGCCTCCTCCACTCATTCTGTGGGTGTCTACCTGTGGCCATGTACACCCCTGGGCAACGGCCACCCCAGTGCGGGGAGTAACAGCTCTCAAGCTCCTCCTAGACACTTCCAACCAATCACCCCTGCCCCCCAGACTCACCTTGCAAGGTTTATATTATCAGGCCCGTTTTACAGGTACAGAAACCGTGGCTCAGAAGGGGCTAAGCGATTTGTCTACGTTCTCCCAGCAGCAACGTCTTTCCCACGTATTCTCATCCACAGCCGTTCTCTTGCTCTAGGGCCTAGAACTCTCTGAGCGCTCATGACACAGAGCCCACGGAACACAGTCAGGGCCACACACGCGAGGGAATGGGAGAAGTGAGACTAATGGTTTCTTTCTTTTCTTGTTTGTTTTTTTTTTTAGAAGCCTGTCTTTTTTTTTTTTTTTAAGATTTTTTAAAATTTATTTGACAGGTAGAGTTACAGACAGAGAGAGAGAGACAGAGAGAAAGGTCTTCCTTCCGTTGGTTCACCCCCCCAAATGGCTGCTACATCCGGCGCTGCACCGATCCGAAGCCAGGAGCCAGGTGCTTCTTCCTGGTCTCCCATGCGGGTGCAGGGCCCAAACACTTGGGCCATCCTCCACTGCACTTCCGGGCCACAGCAGAGAGCTGGACCGGAAGAGGAGCAACCGGGACTAGAACCCAGCGCCCATATGGGATGCCGGCGCCGCAGGCAGAGGATTAACCAAGTGAGCCACGGTGCCAGGCTAACGGTTTCTACATCTGTGTCGCCTCTGCACCAAACTGTCCTTCTTTTTAGGGGAAAAAATAGAGGCCCCAGTTTCTGGAATTTCTCTCCCATTTAAAGTTGATAAAGATGCCATCTGAACTGTACTAGGTCACGTTGAACACTTGTAAAGACTTTTAAAAACTGATTTCAGAGGCAGAGAGAGCGCATCCACCCACCCAGCCACATGCACACACACCCCTCCCCTTCCCTGGGTCACTCCCCAGATGACTGTGATGGCTGGGGCTGGAGCAGGGCAAGAACCAGGAACTGACCTCAGGCACTCTGTTGTGGGTTGGGGGCATCTTAACAATGAGGTTAAATGCCAACTCCCTGCACATGATTTATGTATTTATTCATCCTTTCTGAGAGAGAGGACACTCCCATGTGCTGGTTCCCTCCCCAAATGCCCATTGTGGCCTAGCGTGGGCACCAAAGTCAAGAGTTAGGAACTCAGTCCAGGTCTCCCACTGGGAGGCAGGAATCCACCCACTTGAGTTATCACTGCCGCATTCCAGGGTCTGCATTCGGGAATCTGGAATCAGAGTGGAGCGAGGAAGTGAACCCAGGCACTCCAATATGGGGCACAGGGGTCTTCTGAAACCTTACTTATTTATTTAAGTTATTTGAAAGGCAGAGAGAGAGAGAGAGAGAGAATTTCCTATCAGTTGGTTCACTCTCTAAATGTCCACAATGGCTCGGGTTGGGGGCTGAAGACAGGATCCAGGGATTCGACCCAAGTCTCCCACATGGATGGCTGGGACGCAACCACTTGCGCCACCACCTGCTACCCGCCAGGGCACGCGTGAGCAGGAAGCTGGAGTGAGAGCAGAGCTGAGAGCGCAAGCGTCCAAGCGGCGTCTTAACTGGGTCCTAACTGCCAGGCCATAAGCCCGCACCGCGGACATTCCACAGTGTGCTGATCCTAGATTCAGTAAGCTCTTCTTGTGTCTCTAAATAGTTAAAGGACCCTCCTTAACATCACAACAGAAATGTTCAACTCACTCACCAGAGTTATGAGATTAAACAAAATTTCAGACATTTCATTGCACGAGTTTGGGGGGCGGGGCCACATGTATGCAGGCAAAGACACTGGCAAGAAAAAAATGACAAAGTCTTCCAGGAAAGGCGCCCATCGGCAAGTAACTGGTGATGGATGCGCGGGAAGCAGCCCCCTTGCAAAATGGTGGCTTCGCAAATGACTGTGTCTCAGGGTGGCGGCGACACACCCAGGGCTCTCTACAGAATGGCAGAGCCCGCGCTACGAGCAAAGCAAACCCTTCCAGCCCACAAACTGAAGTTGCAGCGGACGCGGGATGAGAAATTACTGCAAATTGGCTTTTACTTCAAAAACGGCTTAATAACAATGCGCACGAGGCACTTCATTTCACCGCAAACCTCTGCCGGCCTGAAAACAGATATCGAAACAGGGGACTACACATTTGACAATGGCGTTCGGGCAAGTTTGCTAACGATTTTTGAACAACCTCCAACCGAGGCCTAAATGCCGACACTATCCATAAACAACTCTATACTGCCCAATTAGGGAGACAGAGACATAGCGTCCTGTCAGGAGGATTTGCATGGTTAAGAGTCTGGGATCAGAGAGCAATGAGGGATGGCTCCCAGAGACTGGGGTCGGCAGACGGATGACTGTCATTACGATATTACCGGGATGCACACCTCCCCAATTACTGGCTGGGTTCATTAATTACGGCCGCCCTTCCCTAATAGAATCCGTGCTCTGGCTTATCAGCGCCTTCCCTCTGTCTACCTAAACTCCCACTCAGCAGTCGATCACCTATGAAAAATTAGACAGTGCGGCTGCGAGTGGCCTATTTAAAGGAAAGAGAAAATGAGCGTGAGAAGAGGGGAGGGTGCGGGAAGAGAGAAGACGAAGCGGCTGAGGCAGCCTCCTGGCCACAGGGGGCGGCTTTCCCGTCTCCTCCTGGAGCCGCCTGGGAAGACCAGTGGCAGCGGCAGCGGCAGAGGTGTCCCCTGGAGCGAGTGTGAATGAGTCCGTTACACACACGCAGGTGCACACTCAGACATCCCCTGCCGGGAACTTCCGGTGGCCTTTTATCCCCTGTAGAATGAAATCTCAGTTTCTGCCCGTGCCTCCAGGCTCATCTCCTCCTCCTCCTCACTTGGTAGGCGGAGCCTTTCCTACTCAGCCCTCCTTCTGCTCCTCTTCCACCTCAAGTTCACGCCTGCCTCAGTGCCTTCCTACTCACCGATCTCGCGTTGTAGGATGTGGTTCGGGTGTGCCAGATTCAGCTTGCAACTTGTTTTGGTATAGCTCCACTCTAAGGTAGTGTTTGCACTTTGAAGGGCTGCTCTATTTCTGTCTGTCTATCTATCTATCATCTATCTACCTAGAAGTTCTATCTATGGATCTATCTATCTATCTATCTATCTATCAATCATCTATCTATCTATCATCTATCTATCTACCTAGAAGTTCTGTTGCTGTCTGCGCTAGCACAATGTTCTCCCAGATCTTCTTGGGTCTGGCTTCTTCCAGTCACCCAGGTCTCCTTCTATGCCACCTCCACAGAGTTTTTCCCTGAACCTTTTGCCACCGTCCACACCCTGTGGCTTCATTTTTGTCACGGCACTCACCAATGGACGCTCATTTACCCAGTGCATTTGTTACTTTATCACAGTGGTTTGCAACCCTGGCTGCACCTTGCACTCACCTGGAGAGCTCTTAAAAACAGCCGATGCCCAGGCCTGGCCCCCAGCGAGTTTGATTTAATTCGCTGGGGGCAGGGACCCAGGCATGGATACGCATGTATTTCTAGAGCTCCCCGTCGTGGCTGTACTGCACAGCCAAGTCCAGAACTTGCGGCTATTGTCTGTCTGTCTGTCCCCACTGGCATGCTGGCTCCTTGCGATCAGGAGCAGCGTCTGTCTGCGCCCCTGCTGTGGGCCTGGATCCCAGAACAGTGCCTGCGCTGGTGAAAGTGCTCCACCGATGTCTGATGAATGAATGGAGGCGTATTTATCAAGTATACATACAAAGAACTAAAGACAACCGCACTGTGACAGTGACGTGAGGCTTCCCAAGCTGGTTACGCATCCGCGGTGGGTGACGATTCCAGGAACCCCCGGGGCTGCAGGGGACGCGGCCCCCTGAGGAGGGACCGCGAGGCTCTCGGGCTGCCCTGTGCAGCATCATCAGGGAGCCGCTGCACAACGGTCCCCCTGCGTGAACATTCCGCAACCGCCAAACTCGCTGCTCCTTCTAAATTAAATATACTGAAAAGAGCAGAGATTTCAATCCTTCATCTGTTCACAGATGAAAAAACATTTCCAAATCGTCAGCGATCGCATTTTTTTTTTTATTCTAAGAACGGCCAACTGTTCCCAGTGATTTCGATTACATTTCCTACCTATTATTTCATGTAATGGCATCCCTTAAATTTTAAATTAGCTTTGAAGAATAAAAATAATTGAATTCCTGCTGTTTTGTGTACATAGAGGGTGACAGGAGCTAATGTGATAATTTAAACTGTAAATGAGTCTTCACTTTGTGTTCATTAATTACAGCTAATTACTGAATTACAAACCTTCTTGGTGAGGCACTGTTCTGTATTCATGTAGCATGTTGAATCCCAGCTGGTGTAAAACTGTTTTATAGACGTACAAGCTGACACACCAAGCTACCACCGAAACAATTCAGTTTGAAAACAAGGGGGGTGGGAACATGTAACAGCAAATGCTTCTTGGAATTAAAAGAGCAGACACAGTGCTTCCAACTCGTATCGTTGGGAATAGAGGATCTTGCACATATAATTAGAACAATTTATGCCACAGGAAAGAATACTGGCCCGTTCTCCACTCTGGGTGAAAATCTATCCTATAGCATGTAATTTGGAGTGTTCCTGCCCTTATCTCTGTGTTCCCTAGAAACTGAGCATCATAATTATTTATTAACTGATCCTGCTTTTAATAGCAAAGACACATGAGGGATGCCAGCAATCCTGCCTGATTTTTATGACCAGACAGGGCTAGGAAGAAAAGATTCAAGCAGGCGGGTCAAGGACTAAGTCATGGACATTTTTTCTCTTATTAGGTTAAAAAGTACATTTGAAAAAAAGATATAGTGAGCTAGGCACTTTGGATTATTAAATATTCGTATTTTCTCCATTATTTCTCACTCCAGGGGGAAGGTGCTGGGAAGAGCTGGCTGGGGGAAATACTCAGATTGTTGTATGATCTCAAAGTTTGGTAGTATGGGCTGGGCATTGCTAGTCTGAAAATCCGAAATCTGAAACAGTCCAAAATCTGAAACTTTTTTGAGTCCTGACATGAGGCCACAGTGAAAAATTCAACACCATGAGAATCTGCCTCATTACAAAATCATTTTAAAATAGCGCATGAAATTACATTCAGGTTACACATACGAAAGGCCTTCAAAAAATTCCTGGATGTGAGTATTACAAAAAAAATCTATGCATAGATTTCAAATTTTGCAAAATAAATTTATCTTTTAATTCAATTTTCCATGAACTTTTTGAAATACCCTCATGTAAGGTGGCTAAGAAACGTGTTTTTATATTTTGGGTTCCCTCCCCAACACATCTCGTTACATAGAAGCAAGCATTCTAAAATCTGAACAAAACCAGCAATCTGAAACACGCTGATCCCGAGCACTGCAGATAACGGACACACACTCTTCACTGTAAGGACTTGAATGGGGCTCACCGCACCCCGCCTACAAGGGCGGGCACAGCACTGCAGTCCGTGGGGTCAGCGTGCTCCCTTCTCTTGGGCACGGTGGTTGGCTCAGGGATGAGCACAGGTCCCAAGTCAGTCCAGTGAAAAAATGTCTTTCTGAAAGTCATTTCATTGGGGCAGCTCCACCTGTGGCTGCTGGGGGATGCTGAGCTGCCCCACGAATGTGCCGTGCCCTGGAGAGGGAAGACCTGAGGCTGGGAAGCGCCTGTTCCCACTGACACCACTGAAGTCCTGGGTCCAGCTTTGCCTGAGCTGTGCACCTTTCAACTCCACAGGAGCTGGCAACACGCTTGGTGCTTCCTCCGGCTTGAGTGATTCCATCAAGTGCAGTCCCTCGTCCCAACACACGCATGACTGTTCACCAAAGCACGGGCTGACGCACCGCACCAGCCGTGTAGAGGGTGTTCTGGAGGTGCCTGGTGGGGGGAGGGCCTGTTCTGGCTTGGGAGGAGGAAGAGGGCACTGGAGGCTCTCTAGTGTTTGACAGGAAACACAGGAGGAATTCATACAGGGGAGGTGAGAAAGACAACAGGGGAAGCAGAACGCCCAGAGAAGTCTCAGCGTCTCCCAGGAACACACAGCATTGCTGGGACCAAGAATGCATGAAGAGGAGGAGGGGGAACCCAAGTGAAGCCCACCGTGGGGCCAAGTCCTAACATCTTCGCCCTCTGGCCTCAGTGCGGCAGGGCAGTGGATACGCAACAGGGAGTGTGGGTCCTCCCCAGGGCTTCTGTGTTCAGCTTTGTAAACTTTACGTTTAGGGTGACTTTGGGCAGGATCCCAGTGACTAGGAATGGTTGTCGGAGGTCAAGGAAACAGAGACATTGTGTTTCCTTACTGATCCTGGATAGGGAGTCCATGGGATCAATTTCCCCAGATCCTCCCATACGGAGAATCCCACACTTACACACCCTGAATCCCACCCCTGGAATCACGACGCTTCACCAGACACTGAGCTGAATATTTTAACAGCAGCCACAACACAAGCCAAGTGCAGCAAACCGCACCTGAAGGCTTGCTGCGGTCCGGACCCTGCCCTAAGTTTCATGAAGTTAACAGAAGACTTCCTGTGGGCCCTGTGCTAGGCGCCCTTCTTGCATTCCCGCAGTCCTGTGAGGTCAAGCGTATTGTCACGCCCCTTTCCATAAGAAGAAGCTGAGGCACAGAGAGGTAAAGTGACTCATCCAAAGTCACACAGCCAGTGGGAGATGCGGGCCTTGGGCTTAGATAAACCCGATTCCTGAAGGAATGTTGTTTGCTACTGTGCTGTGGTACTTTATTCTGACTTTTCACACGGATGAGTTTTTACATTTATTTAAAGTTCTTCCTGCATTGTGTGTTCATTTCACTGGAAACAAGGGACCATGAGGAAAGGATCATCGGAGCCGCGTCCAGACACCCTGCGCCGGTCCTGGTCCTCACGAGGTCTTTATTGCTTTCCCACAAGGCTCCCTCCTGGTCTCACTTGTCTCAATGGCCACTGTGTCCCGCACAGGAGTCCTGCACAGGGCTGGTACACAGCAGGTTCTCAGAGAATGTCGGCTGAACTGAGCTGCACTGAAATGAAGCTGCTCCCCTCCTGGATTTCCTCAAGGCCAGTGTGGTCTCCAATTTCCAGATTTCTGATTCGGAAAGCTTCCTGTCTGCTGTGGCTAGGGAATACCTCGCATCCCTGCCTTTGGGGGTCTTGTCCACATCCCTCTTCTGCCTTGCTAACCTAAGGTCCTGGTCTTGTTTTCTGTAGCAATGTGCTCAACTGAACACTTGACAGCGCCTGCAGCTAGAGATGCCAACACGTCCATGCATACGTACGTAAATGCACAGTTCTGGCGGAGGGGATGTAAGTGGGATCCCATTGGCTTCTGGGAAAGAGAGGCTAAAGGCAGCTAGCACTATTATCTCACTTGATAGGAAACAAAATTTTGAAAGTCTAGCTGAGGGGCCGGCGCTGTGGCGTAGTGGGTAAAGCCGCTGCCTACAGTGCTGGCATCCCATATGGGTGCTGGTTCGAGTCCCGGCTGCTCCACTTCCAATCCAGCTCTTTGCTATGGTCTGGGAAAGCAGTGGAAGATGACCCAAGTGCTTGGGCCCTTGTACCCACATAGGAGACCTGGAAGAAGCTCCTGGCTTTGGATTGGTGCAGCTCCGGCCATTGCAGCCAACTGGGGAGAGAACCAGTGGATGGAAGACTCTCTCTCTCTCTCTCTCTCTCTCTCTCTTTCGCTGCCTCTCATCCTCTCTGTGTGTAACTCTGACTTTCAAATAAATAAATAAATCTTAAAAAAAGAGAAAGTCTAGCTGAAAAAAAATCAGAATCTCTCAGTTTGGAATGAATAATATGCAAGAAATGTCAGCTATAGGCTTGCTCTATTTATAAAAACAGCCCACAAAGCATGGAAATAAGAGCTAATATTAATAACTGACAAGAATTAGATGTTTCCTCTGGGTCAGGTGCAGCATGTTACTTAGCTTGTAATAGGCTCTAAGAAAATAATTTAAAAATAGATACGAAAGCATAAGTGATAACTTACATGCCCCATCCACAGCGCCACCAAATAGCTTTAGCGTCCTATCCCACCACAGATTTGGATCATTTATTTCTTTCTATCTTCCTGAAAATGGAAATGGTAATAATGATCCCTACCTCACAGTGTTGCTGAAGATATTGAATGACTCGATGCATGTAAAGAGTGTGAATTAGTATCTGTGGAGTGGCAGGTGTGTGATGCATGTCAGTTAGCACCTGTGGAGTAGCAGGTGTGTGATACATGTCAATTAGCACCTGTGGAGCCACGTGTATGTGATACATGTCAGCACCTGTGGAGTGGCAGGTGTGATGCATGTCAGCACCTGTGGAGTGGTAGGTACATGATACATGTCAATTAGCACCTGTGGAGCCACATGGATGTGATACATGTCAGCATCTGTGGAGTAGCAGGTGTGTGATACATGTCAAGCGTTACTATTGTTACTATGTGCCAGGCGTTGTGCTAAGGGCCTTTCTTGTATTTTCTTGGTGGGAGTCACACAGGAACAAACATCTGGGTGGTCTTGGTCAAGTCCATTCCATGTTCTGGATTTTAGGGTTTCGCATATGTAAAATGTGGCTTTCAGACCAAATCAGCTGTAGCCATTTGGGGAGTGAACCAGCAGATGGAAGACCTCTCTCTCTCTCTCTCTCTTTCTGTCTCTACCTCTCTCTGTAACCCTGTCTTTCAAATAAATAAAGTAAATCTTAAAAAAAGGGTCACCCAAATCCTTTCTAAATCTCTCCATGTACCTGGCAATTTCCTAAGAGAATTTCCTAAGGTCCCTCCCTCCTGGAAAACTCAGTGAAATAAAATTGGAGGCCGCAGGTTATTGTTCTCCTCACTTAGGGTGAACGGAGGAATTTCTCCACAAACATCGCCTTTAGGAAGAAAATGATCCTCGGGGCCAAATGGCCGTGGTGCGGCTGCTTCCCTGCAGGACAGAGCATGAACCCAAAGTGCTGTGAGATGCTGCCTCCTACCAGCAGCACGGTGAACCCGACAGCATCGTCATGGAGAGCGCCTGTCAACACAGGAAACGCTCACATTTCCTGGTGGAAACTGTCACCATTTTCCCTGGCCTGTCCCCCCCCCCCCCATACCTGCGTTATTCACAAACAGTGCCATGGATAGAATGACAACTTCCGTTCTGTCTTGTCCATTCACAAAGTTGTAGTGGAACGCCAGAGTTCACCGACCACTCTCCGTTCTCAACGATGATTGGGAATAAAATGTTTGAAAATGATCGCAATTGATCCGGGGAGTCTCAAGACCACAGCTGAAAAACCATTGCTTCCTAAACAGGAGGTCCTTACGCTGGAGCCACTCACAGACCAAGGGAAGAGAGCAGAGAGGGAGACTGAGCGCCGAGGAGGCGGGCTCGGGACTTGGAGCCGGAGCCCCGTTCCCTCCTCGCAGCTAGAACTGTAACACCGGATGCCTCTGCAGGTGGTGCAAGTGCACAGTGTGGACCTGTCCTCAGCACAGCTGGGAAAGGAGCCGTGCTGCCCACGTACCGAGGAGAGCGCTGAGGCTGGGGGGAGACTGCCAAGCAAGCTCTGCAGCCCCCTCCCCCCACCCCCAACTGGCTGACTTTCCACAAGGGCCGGCCTCACAGATGCTCCTTCTCCCTGTCACCCCTCCCCACCCCCACCCGGCCTTGCTCCCTCCCAAGCCTGGAATTGACACTGGGGAATGATCTGGTTTGAGTCACTTAAAAGCAGAGCTGTTCTTTGGTGCGGCTCATACAGGTCTGTCTCCGCAAGTTCATGTCCTCCGGATGCCACTGGGTAACCACAGGACTTCGGGAAGGTGGCCTCATCTCAAGCCCGTAGACCTTCTCGGGTGTTCCGCCACGCTCATCTGTCCCCTCCTTGCGGAAGTCCCTAGCAGTAGCGATTTTGCCTCATTGCACACAATGTCGGGTCAGGTCCCTAGGCCTCCCTTCCCTCTTGTACTTAGATCTTGGGAGTCACTGGAGCAGACCATGGGCAGGCGACAGAAAGCTGGGGAGACTATCAGGGTCCAACGTCCCAGGGAAGGGACCCTCCGCTGCAGGTGACGGAGCTATTCAGTGCAGACGCTCCACATAAATGACCTTCCCTCAACCCCCTCCTGCTATTCTCTCTCGTGGGCTCGAGAGCTTCGTGTCCCCTCCGCCGCGGGCTGGCTGCTTTCTCTGACGGTGGAGAGAGGGAAAGCGAGGTGGGACCCTTCTCTCCCCACACCTGCTCGCACCACCGAGAGATGAACTCACAGGCTTTCCGCGGCAGCCTCTGGTGTATAAGCAGGCAGAGGCGGCGGTGGGGGCGGGGATCTGGCATGCAACGCCGAGCTTGGGGGAAACCGAAATCACACCTCGCGTCGCGCCACAAAGGTTTGATTCCTTTCATGAGCGTGATCCGCCAATCCGTAATCAAGGGTTAATTTCACAGCTCACTGCCTCATCTAGCATAATATCCATTCAGACTAATTAAATCTGTCTAATAATGTGAGTGTCTTTGTCTTTGTTCTTCCTCTTCTTTGTGCTACACCCTTCACATCTCATCTCCAGAACCACACGCCATCACACTCCACTTGACAAGCAAAATTCATCCCTAAAATTAAAACATTCCTGACCTATGTGCAATGACAAGGCAGACGAGCTTCACGGCGCTCCGGCCCATGAAGAGAGCTGACACATTTGTTTTTAATTTCAAAAGAGTAGAAAGTGAAGATCTGACCCCGTCAATCAAGCCCCATGACAAGTTTAATCATTGGTGCCCCACAAAAATCACGGCTAAATAGGAATGCAAATACTGTATCACACGGCTCTTATAAATGCTAATCAAGGAGAAGTAATCAACTGACAATTTTACTGATCTCTTTTCTGAAGAAGTCACTCAATGCTCTGTCTCTGGCCACAAAGAGAAGAGAAAAAGACAAAAGGGATGGCTGAGGTCCCCCCTATCCACGCCCCCCACCTTCCTTTTATTTTTCCATCCAGGACATTTCCTTCTGAAGAGAGAGTTCGCTCTTTTGATCCATCGTTGAACTTTAAAGCAAAGAACTTACGCAGTTATATGTCAAGTATACTTTATTATCAGGACGCAGTCCAGGCAGAAAACACACGGAAACTTCTGCTAAAATAAAAATCATCATTTGTCTTTGTCGTTCATCTGTTCTCAAATTCCCTTAGACCTTGAAAAAGTGACTGACCTTCTCCAGAAGAGAGGGAGGGAGAAGAAAGTTCTCCCAGGAGTCTAGAGCCTGCAAATGGTGATTGTGGCCGCGTGAAAGAGAGGGGTTGATGGAGAACTGACACCCACCAGGAAGTTTTGAGTCAAGAGCTCTGCCCTCAGCCTCGGTATTGGCTCTGCTGAGGGAGGGAACACGGAAGTTGGAGGCAGACCCTTCATAATCGATTTCACATGGGACCTGGGCGCTTGGCGTTTGCAAAGTTTAGAACCTGAGGCTTTTGTCCTCTTCTCTATGAAGGTAAAAACGTTTGTGGAAAACTGAATTAAGAGACAAATTTATTTTGGTGCCCCAAACTTGGAAATCTTACATCTAAAGGGTTTTCAAACAAACAGTTCATGAAAAATGGAACATCTATGCATAGATTAAAAATTTTGTGCACCCAAATAAATTTATCTTTGAATTCCATTTTTCTACAAACTTTTTGAAATACTCTTGTGGGGAGCAACCCGGACTAGACTGAGTTACTGGAATTAAGACTTATTCTATGCATCTGCTCTCCCACAATATGGCGCTGGGAGAGAAGAAAACAGCTTCTATACAGGTGCCTCCAGTTCAGCCAATAAACTGTAGGACTCGCTCCTGATTGGAGGAGAGCAGCGTGCTCGGCGTGTGGGCAGCCGAGTTGGGATTGGCGGAGGAGGACTATAAAGGAGGAGAGAGACGGCATGCACCAGGAACATCTAAGGGGAACACCTAAGGGGAACACCTGTGCAGCCCCCGAGAGAGCCGGCCGGCGGTGTGCCGCTCCCCTGCGGAAGTGGGGAATGTGGCCAGGGGAAACTGCCCTTCCACGGAGGTGGAAGGGACAGTAGCCAACCCGGGAAGAACCAGCAGCAAACCCGGGGAGGGCCGAGCAGACGAAAGAACAGCGCAGGGTCCTGTGTCGTTCCTCCACGAAGAGGGGGAGCGACATAATGGTGCCGTGACTCGGATATGAAGCCTAGGCAGGACTTAGTGTCGTTCCTCCATGAAGAGGGGGAGCGACATACTCTCACATTTTTTATCGGTTCTTTTTTTTTTAAAGATTTATTTATTTATTTGAAAGTCAGAGTTACACAGAGAGAAAGGAGAGGCAGAGAGAGAGAGAGAGGTCTTCCATCTGATGGTTCACTCCCCAAATGGCCACAATGGCTGGAACTGCGCCGATCCAAAGCCAGGAGCCAGGAGCTTCTTCTGGGTCTCCCACGTGGGCGCTGGGGCCCGAGACCCTGGGCCATCTTCTACTGCTTTCCCAGGCCACAGCAGAGAGCTGGATCAGAAGTGGAGCAGCCAGGACTCGAACTGGTGCTTCCATTTGGGAGGCTGTAGTCAGTGTTGGTCCCTTACATTTTCTTTCCTAAAATGATCTGGTTCTCTGATCACTTCCTGTTGCAAACAGGAAAACACCACCATTTCATGTGGTGTTAGCAGGAGAAGAACCAAGCCATCACTGAGTGACTTCACGTGTGTCCTTCAGTGTTTATCAACAGCCATGAAACAGAATATTCCAGAAGTCCAGGTGTTTGGGATGGATTCCAGAAGGGCTGACCAAACCAAGCACTAAAGATCCAGGTGATTTTTATCTTAAGGACAGAAAAGACGGAATTTTTGGATGTTTTTAGAGGGGGTAGAGTTTCCCTATTTTGGGTTTTCTGTGTGAGGGATGGATGGGACAAACACAACCTGCCATCTGTTTTTGTACGGAGCTAAGAATGTTTTGTATGAGGGAACTTCAAAAAGTTTATGGAAAATGGAATTAAGTGATAAACTTCTTTGGGCACAGAAAAATTTTGAAATCCATGGATAGGAGGGGTCTTTGGTAAGTTCATGGAAAATATGTATTATGAAAAAGTTATGTGCAGTTTTCAAAAATATTTGCACCAAAATAAAAGTATCTTTTAACTCCATTTTTCACAAACTTTTTGAAGTACATTTTTAAATGGCTAAAGAAGATGGAAATTATAGTTTGTGATGTAAAAGTTGTGTAAAATTTCAAATCTCAGCGTCCATGAATAAAGTTTTAATGGACCGTGACTACGCCTCTCCTGTACAGATCATCTGTGGCAGCCGAACAGGTGGAGCCGAGCGTGGGTGACCTGCGAGATGTGACATATTTCTTGTCTTGCCCTCCACAGAGGAAATGTGCTGACCCCTGTTTTCCACCCTCATGGAAAGTTCGTCTCTACGTGGTTGTGCCTCGACTTCCCCAGCCAGGGACATTCCTTAATAAATGAACACCAGGAAGACACCTTGTGTTTTTCCCATGTAAAGCTTTAGATCACTAGAGAAGACGGGGTGTCCTTCCAGGGGAGGGGGCATCTTACCGGCCTCCAGACCCTGAACCTTCTGCCGCCCGGTGTCTTGGGACTGGCAGTTTCTTTAACAAGGGGAGAGAGATTGCAGGGCTCCTGGGCGGTCAGCCACGGTGCCAGTTCTGCCGAAGACCCCTCTCCTCGCTGCATCATTTCTAATCAACATCAAATTCACTCTGGAACAATAATGGGGACCCCCCCCCGCCCCCAACCAGAACGTGGACAACAACAGAAAAGGGAGCCCTGCACTGTGTTTCTTTCCTGGTGTACAGTTCCTGGAACCTGCTGTGACTGGAGGTGATGATGCCAACACTGGGGAGTACAGGGGTGGATCAATTTGTTGTCTCAATAATACTATGGAAGACACACACACACAAAATCAAATGTTTAGGAATAAATTTAACCTAAGAAGTGGAATATCTCTACATTGAAAATTACCAAACATTGATGAAAGAAATCATCAAGGACACTAAATGGAAAGATATTCTTTGCTCATGGACTGGAAGAATCATTATCAGCAAAATGGCTATATTATCTAAAGCAATCTACAGATTCAATGCAGTCCCTTTCAAAATACCAATGACATTCCTTATAGAATTGGAAAAAGCAATTCTAAAATTCACATGGAATCACAAAAGACCCAGAACAGCCAAAGTCATCCTGAATAAGAAAAATCAAGTTGGAGGCATCACAATATCTGACTTCAAAGCATACTACAAAGCTATGGTGATTAAAACAGCATGGTACTGGCATAGATCAATGGAACAGAATAGAGAGCCCAGAAATTAACCCACGCACATACAACCAACTGATTTTTGTCAAAAGTGTTCAGATCACATACTGGAGTAAGGATAATCTCTTCAACAAATGGTGCTGGCAAAACTGGAGGTATATTCCATAGCCTTGGCAACTCATGACAAGAGCCTAGGGTGATTACTGATGCCATAAATAAGAGTGTCAATTTGTTAAGTCAACAACAGGAGTCACTGTGTACTTACTCCTCATGTAGGATCTCTGTCCTTAATGTGCTGTACATTGTGATTTAATGCTATAACTAGTACTCAAACAGTATTTTTCACTTTGTGTTTCTATGTGGGTGTAAACTGTTGAAATCTTTACTTAATATATGCTAAACTGATCTTCTGTGTATAAAGAGAATTGAAAATGAATCTTGATGTGAATGGAAGTGGGGAGGGAGCGGGAAAGGGGAGGGTTGCGGGTGGGAAGGAAGTTATGGGGGTGGAGCCATTGTAATCCATAAGCTGTATTTTGGAAATTTATATTCATTAAATAAAAGTTAAAAAAAAACTGGAGGTATATATGTAGAAGAACGAAATTAGATCCATACTGCTCACCATATACAAAAATTAACGCAAGATGGATCAAAGACCTAAATGTAGGACATGAGACTACGATGTTGCTGGAAGAAAATGTAGGGGAAGCACTCCAAGACGTTAGTGTAGGGAACAACTTCTTGGAAGAACCCCAAAGCACAGAAACAAAGGAAAACTAAACAAATGAGATTGTAACAAACTCAGAAGCTCTTTCACAGCAAAGGAAATGATCAACAGGGTGGAGAGACATCCAACAGAATGGGAAAAAAGGTTTGCAAACCACCACCTGACAAACGATTAATATCCCAAATATATCGGCAACTTAAAAAACTCAACAGCAAAAAAACCCCAACCAACCCAGTTGAGAAATAGGCAAAGGACTTCAATAGATAGTTCTCAAAAGAAGGAATACAAATGCCCAACAATTATATGAAAAAATGCTCAACATCACAAGCCACCAGGGAAATGCGAATCAAAACCACAATGAGCTATCACCTCATCTGTCAGAAATCCCAAACACAGAGGTGACAAGTGCTGGCGAGGATGTGGAGAAAGGGGGGCACTCACACACTGTTGGTGGGAATGTGAGTTAGTACGGCACCGTGGAAAACGGTGTGGGGATTTTTTCAAAAGCTAGAAATAGATTTGCCATATGATCCAGCAATCCCACTACTGGGTAAATACCCCAAAGACTTGAACACAGCACATCAGAGAGATACCTGCACCACCATGTTGATAGCAGCACTGTTCGCAATAGCCAAAGTCCATCATCAGATGAATGGATAAGGAAAATGTGGTAAATACACACAATGGACTATTATTCAGCTATTAAAAAAGAAGGAAATTCTACTACTTTCAGCAAAATGTATACAACAGAGGATATCATGTTGAATGGAGTAAATTGGTCCCAGAAAGGCAGATACCACATGTTCTCCATTATATGTGGGAGCTAAAATTAAAAAAAAAAGAAATGTTGTGTGTATCAGTATTCCTGCAAATATGGTTTTGTAAAACTTTGCTTTATACATTTGTCAAACCAGCGGTGAAGATGTTATATTACCGCAGTTTTAATGATCTGTGATTGCTCTAAAATTTACTGTATATGAGTGAAATGGTCATTTTTCCATTAAATTATTGTTTACAGCCATTGTCTATATTCCCACTAAACTAGGGTCTTTTTCTTGTTACTTGCTAAACTTCCTATTTGGTGGAGTATTAAGCCTTTTTCCTGTAATGTAAATTTAAAATATGTCATCTCAAAAACCAAAATGGGACAGAAAGAAAGGGAGAAGGAAGGAGGGTGAGAGGAAGAGAGGGGAGGGTGGAGGGAGTACCATTATGCTCTTAGAATTGCATCTACAAACCACATCACATATTCTAAATGCTAATTAAAAACTGACGTGAGAAATTAAAAAGAAAAAATACTATGGCAGAACGTCATGAGATAATATTTCTTCCCTCTAGATGTGCCAAAGTATTAACACTTACATATATGTACATGTGTGCATGCACACACCTAAACGTGTGCGTGTTTGAACAAACACACCTGCTTTTTAAACCCATGTAAATCCTGTCACCCACGTGCTCTCATGCTGTTTTTCAGAGCAGTTTGGGAGTCCCGTTTCACGGCTGGGATTTTCCTCGGCTTGGGGACATGAATTCTCAAGGAAGGGAGACCAGCCCCCGGGAGCGGGGGGGAAGAGAAGGTGCTGGAAACAGCTGGCAGCAACTGAAGACATCTTTGAGTGACAGCATCTGGGGGAGGTGCTAGTGGCACCCACTGCCTAGGGACCAGGAAGCTGCTGAGCCCACAGAGCCTGCAGCTGGCCCACAGCGCAGCCGCCTCAACCGAGGGTCATCAGCGCTGCTCAGGGTTGAGACCCTCAGGGAAGCAAAATGGCGCAGGTCAATCAACTCGAGGGTCAGACGCACCTGGTTTAAAACAAGGCCTCCCAGTCTTAGCACGGACGACATTTGGGTTGGAGAGACCTTTGGGTGGGCGGTTGCCGTCCTGTGCACTGTAGCGGGTTAGCATTGCCCCTGGACTCCACCTGCTGGATACTGGCTGCGCCACTGTCCCCACCCTCCAGGTGTGACATTGGTAAATGTCCCCAGCAATGCAGACATCACTGGCTAACACTCTGCGTTGGTCTCTTGCTGGCCTGGTCATCTGGGGTTAGTTCTTGACTATCTTGAGGCATCAGTTGCCTTTCAGGTCCAGGTGAGGGTCAGCCAGCGCCCCTTTCAGGATGGCGTGTGGATGAAGTGAGGAGAGAGGGGATGAATGCAAGTTCTCAGAACACCTTCCAGAACACACCGACAGTGGGCAGACTTTGCCACTGGCAAAGGAGGCCACCGAAGGAAAGGAAGGGCAAGGAGTTTACCGAGGCAGCCAGGCGGGCACTCGCCCAGGCTAGAGAGGGCGATCACCGCTTTCACTGATGAGGAAGCTGAGGCCTGAACTATCTGTAATCCACACAGGGCACCTGGGCTCGAAGTGCCAGGGCTGAGATTTAAGCATACCGAGGTCCCAAATGCATTTTAAAACATTTATGCGCCGGCGCCACGGCTCACTAGGCTAATCCTCCGCCTTGCGGCGCCGGCACACTGGGTTCTAGTCCTGGTCGGGGTGCCGGATTCTGTCCCGGTTGCCCCTCTTCCAGGCCAGCTCTCTGCTGTGGCCCGGGAGTGCAGTGGAGGATGGCCCAGGTGCTTGGGCCCTGCACCCCATGGGAGACCAGGAGAAGTACCTGGCTCCTGCCTTTGGATCAGCGGGGTGCGCCGGCCGCAGCGGCCATTGGAGGGTGAACCAACGGCAAAGGAAGACCTTTCTCTCCGTCTCTCTCTCTCTCTCACTGTCCACTCTGCCTGTCAAAAAATTAAAAAAAAAAACCATTTATGCATTATCTGTAAGGCAGAGTGCCAAGGAGAGAGAGAGAAGAGAGAGAGAGCGAGCGAGCGAGCGAGAGAGCGCAAGCGAGTGCCACAGACACCCTAAATGCTTTCCCTAGCTGGGGCTGGGCCAGGCAGAATCCAGGAGCCTGGAACTCTATCTGGATTTCCCACATGGGTAGCAGGGGCCCAAGCACTTGGAGCATCTTCCACTGCTTTCCCAGGGTGAGCATTAGCAAGAAGTTGGGCAGGATGTAGAGCAGCTGAGACTTGAACCCGGCACTCAGATCTGGGATGCCAGCGTCCCAAGCAACGACTTAGTCACCGCGCTACAACACCCCCCGCGCCCTCCCAGATATGTCCTTTTTCTTCACAAGGACGAGCTGGTTTTCCACCTGGCTATATGCCTTTCTGCATGACCTTGAGTAAACTTGCTTAGATCTGTTTTCTCATCTGTAAAATGGGACTAGGAACATGCTAATACCCTTCCTAGCAACTGGCTCCAAAGGACAACTCAAACGACCACCGTCCCAGTGAGTGGAGTGCTACTGTTGCATTCTGTTCTCTCAACCCTGGGTCATGGTGCACCTGCAACCCTGAATGTAAACAGAGGAGCCCTAATTTTTTTTAAATAAACACAAATGTATTCAGGGGTGATTAAAATAAGCATATTTTACTGGTGATTAAATAAGGTTTTGTTCTCTCCCTCCTGCCAGCGTTGTTCCCCATCCTTTGGACTCCAGATTGCTGTGTCATTTTGCAGCCTTTGAAAGCGTGTCCTGTGCAGGTGGCGAGAGCGGCTGTGTGCGGTGGTGTTGGTCGATTTATTCCAACTCAGAGACTGCTTAAGGTTGGGGTGCTGGTGTGGGTGTGCTGGAAATTGGACCTGCAGGGGTGCCTCTGAGAGTTTCAAGTTCCTTCCTCTGGGGAAGGTGTTGAGAAGGTAAAAATTGCTAAAGTTTTCCCTTCTGTCTTATCCCCCAGCGATCACCATTTCTTCTTTTAAAGCCGCATGGGCGCGGCGAGAACGAATTCGTGTTCTCGTAGTGCTGGTGAGAGGGAGGGCTGAGCTGTCACCGGAGGTGAGCGCACGGCCCTGGAATAGCTGTGTTGTTATTTAACTGTTCGTTCCCTCCGACTGTCCACTGGGAACCGTGGCTGCCTGAATCTGGGGGGCGCATCGCCTTCACACACCTGTGTCTTCCCCGGCCGGCACCCGGACTGTCGCTGCAGAGACCGTGGGTCGGATTCACTGCCCCGTCGCGGTCCAGGTGGGCTCAGCACCTGACAGTGAGGAGGGGCTCAGTGTGTGTGTGGGACGAAGTCACAACGTTGAGCACCATTGTAGAGAAAGCTCCCGAGTTTACACCAGAATTTCCCAACGTGGTTCCCATGGGAACGTAGCTCTGTGGGCGGCCAGCAGGTGTTCTGGGACGAAATGGTCCTGAAGTCAAAAGCGTGTTTTTGGGCAAAACTGGGGTGAACAAGATGCTACTGTAGGATTCTCAGAATCTTCCTTTGTCTTACGCTAAAGGGTCAAACAGACTCCCAAGGCAAGATCACAGCCTGCGGGACCTACAGAACACTCTGGATCCCATTCGCTGTTGCTTGTGGGGTTGGTGTTCTGAGGAATGCAAACTGTGAAACTTCCCCCTAAGAGGCCCGCTCACCCCAGGACACGGACGGCTTTGCCATGTTCCTCAGCCTGGAGGTTCTTTTGCAGATACCTGCGCGACTCGCTCTCTCCTTTCCATCCCTCTGAGAGCCTTCCCTGAGTGCCCCATATCAAGCCTCCCCTCCCCTCCGGCCGCCTCCTCCCTGCTGTCACAGACACCTGATCGCTGAGCCCTGAGCAGACTTTTACTTCCTGGACTTTCTCCCCATCCAGTGTGTGGGCTCCAGGACGGCAGGATCTCCGTCTGTCTCTTGCACTCCGTGGAGAGTGGTGCCTGGCACTGGGCAGACGTGTCATAAATGTTAATTGAAGAGTGGATGAAGGGGCCAGCGCTGTGTCGTAGCAGATAAAGCCACTGCCTGCAGTGCCGGCATCCCACGTGGGCGCTGGTTCGAGTCCCAGCTGCTCCATTTCCAATCCAGCTCTCTATTATGGCCTGGGAAAGCAGTAGAGGATGGCCCAAGTCCTTGGGCCCCTGCACCCACGAGGGAGACCTGGAAGAAGCTCCCAGCTCCTGGCTTCAGATCAGTGCAGCTCTGGCCATTGTGGCCAGTTGGGGAGTGAACCAGTGGATGGAAGACCTCTCTCTCTCTCTCTCTCTCTCTCTCTCTGCCTCTCCTTCTCTCAGTATAACTCCGACTTTCAAATAAAAAATTAAAAAAAAGTGTTTGAATCCATGTATGAATTTCTGCTCTATGCAGGATAGGAGCAGAGAGGGGCCACGGGAATGGACGATCACTGTGTGACCTCATTGTTAGCCTGATGGCTCAGTGGGACATGTGAGGAGCCGGGCCCCTCGGTGTCGCCCAGGCCAGGGGCAGTGTGCGTGCCAGGCAACAAGGGTCACACAGCCCAGTGAGACGCCACTCAGCTCAACAGGGCAGCGGCAGGTCCCTCACACTGCCCGCTGCTTTGCGAGCGAGGGTGGATTGTGCCGATTATTGGCACTTGGCTTCTCCCTCCGATTATAACCACGAGCCTGTGGTTACTATTTTCTGGACTTCCTACCGCAGAGGGAGGTTGAGGTTAAGGACCTGGGATCGGGGTGGGCATGCAGCATAGCAGTGGAGCCCCCGCTTGGGATTCCAGCATCCTATCCTGTTGTGCAGATTCCAGTTCCGGCTCTTCACTTCCTATCCAGCACCCCTGATGCACACCGGGGAGACAGCAGACGATGGCTTAAGAACCTGAGTCCCTGCCACCCACCATGGAGACCCAGACTGATTGAGTCTCAGGCTCCTGAGTTTGGCCTGGCCCAGTCCTGGTTGTTATAGGCTTTTAGGGAGTAACCAGGAGATAGATTTCTCTCTGATTTTTTTTTTTTTTTGACAGGCAGAGTTAGACAGTGAGAGAGAGAGAGAGACAGAGAGAAAGGTCTTCCCAAATGGCCACTACGGCTGGCACGCTGCGCCGATCCGAAGCCAGGAGCCAGGTGCTTTCTCCTGGTCTCCCATGTGGGTGCAGGGCTCAAGCACTTGGGCCATCCTCCACTGCCTTCTCAGGCCACAGCAGAGAGCTGGACTGGAAGAGGGGCAGCCGGGAAAGAATCCGGCACCCCAACCGGGACTAGAACCTGGGGTGCCAGTGCCGCAGGCGGAGGATTAGCCAAGTGAGCCATGGCGCCAGCCAATTTCTCTCTGATTCTGTATCTTTCAAGTAAACTGAAAATAAATGAATAAAAATGAAAAACAAAGAACCTAGGATCTGGGGTCTAACAAACTTGCATTCAGGTGTTAGCTTTCTTCTTTATAAACTTCCTTCTTTGGGCGAACTTAGGCCCGCTGGTTATACTGCTCTGCCTCTCTTTTCTCACCTGTAAAATGGGGATAGTGATAATGGATCCTGCACTGGGGGGTGTTGTGGAGGTGCAATATTGATGCAAACAGTGTAGCACAGTGTCTAACACACAGTGGAAACTCAGTGCATGGTGAGTGTTATCACTGTTGCGGTTAGCACCTCACCTCTCATCTCCATAGCAACCCTCCCCAGCAGGTCCTTGCAGTTTGCAGGTGAAGAAATGAACGGAGGTCTGAAGAGCTTAAGTGGCTTCCCCAGAGTCTGGTCGTTAGTAAAGGCCGCCTGCATCTGAGCTCGTGTCCCCAGGACCCTGGAGCCCACCCAGGCACTGCTCCCCCTTCTGCCTGCTGTGTGGCAGGGACAGTATGGCGAGGAGGCGGGGTCGCAAGGAGAGCAAAACATGCTGGTTCACGAAGCTGCTCAAAGCCCTGATTAACCAAGTGCTCTCTCCTGGCTCCAACAACCAGTCACAGCTCCCAACGCACCTGGGTTTTTCTCTAGCCATTCTGCCCAGCAAGATGTGCCTCCCTGGGCAACGGCTCACCCTCTGGGAGAAAGAAAGGCGCTGATGGAGGAAGCTGGACCAGAAGGGCATAGGCCCAGATGTATATTCTTTGGCCTTATTGGATTTGGGCAGAAGGGCCTCGCCCACCCAAGCATCATCCTAGCCATGCGCACCCCGTTCTGGGCGCCTGACTTGCTGTTGGTGCCTGGGGGACCGGGCTGGGCACTGGGGAGCAGTGGACCTCAGGTTCCGGTGAATCTCAAGGGCTTGGGAGTCTCACTTTCGGCACTGCCTTCCCCACTTAGGAAATCCACACGAGGGTCTCAGGTCTCGTCAGGCTAACCCGTCCCCACTGTGGAGGCCTCTCCTCACCACCCCCGCCAAGGGGCCCCTGCCACTCTCAGGACATCACACACTCGTCCCCAACTGCCCCCACCTTGCATATCGGTCTTCTCTCTGGCTCCTCTCATCAGAACCAAACTCTCTGAGGTCAAAGACCCGCTCGTGTTTCCTCCTTGCTGTACGCACAGACACGTGTGTGCACACATCCCAAGCAGTGCCAACAGAGGAGCTGCCTGCAAGTCCTGCTGCTCTGCGTGTGCCTTTCTTGGTTTCCCCGCACAGACTTACAGGAGAAGGGTTAGCACGGCGACCCTGTACACGCAGGCTCTTCTGTACTTATTAGAAAAATTTACTTCTCATTGATACGCAAATAAGAAAAGAGAGGTGTAAATACGGCATCAGGGTCGTAGGTTCGCCATCAAGAATTCCTGCCAGGCTGTACTGAGCAATTAGAGCGGGCTGTGGAGCGAGGCTGTGTGGATCCCCACCACGTGGTCTCCGGAGTCCGGGGAGCATCCGCAGGGACAAGTGGTGCTTGGTTCTTAGCCACAAGTTCTCCCACTAGAGCCCTGGCTCTTAGCTGAGAGGAGGTATGGCTTCCTGGGAACATCTGTCCTAGAGGACAAGGGGGAGTGACTTCAGCCTAGTGGGAGAGGCCGGGTAGGCCGCTGGACATCCAGCAAGGCAAAGGATGGCCCCGTAAGAGAATCCTCTTGCCCCAGATTCCACAGTGCCCAGGTTGGGAAAACATATTCCATGATTCTGATCCAAGGGTTCCCTTGAGTTCAGCCTTGTTCAGAATTCTCTAAAGGATTGAACCAATTGAAAGATGGCGTCACTCAGGGAAAAAGGAAGTTTCCCAACTGGGGATGGTGCCAGCCAAAATGGAATCAACGTATCATTTCTCTAGGAGGCGTGGATGTCCTACCTGGATGATTCCAACAACCTGTTAGATCTACCGGGCGTCTGCGCTCTCCCTGGAGCACAGACAATGGAGTTACCCAAGATGTCTCCAATGTTCCAACCACGATGCCGGGTCATGGGGGCCTGCAAACATTTTCTTCAAGGGCCAGACAGTAAACGATTTGGAATTCTCAAGCCACAGGCGTCTCTGTAGCATGTACTCAATCGTGCCATGCCACGTGACACGGGTGCGGCTGTGTTCCCCGAAGCTGTATTTCCGTAAACAGGTGGAAGAGTGGTTAGTGGTTGGTCCATAGGCCCTAGTATGCTGAGGCCACTGAGGTGAACAGGACAAAGACCCAGTTCACAGTCCAGTGGGGAAACTTACAAGGGAGAACCGTTAACTATGTCCAAAGACTGAGCCCGGATGGCAGATTCTGTGGCTGTCACTACCATTTCTGGTGTCGATGGGATTGTCAAGGAAGCATGTGTTTCCATGTTTGGATCTCTGATGCTCCACTTCCCACCATGATGCAGATAGCCACTGAGACCTGCAATTCATGTCCAAGCACCCTCACAGTCCTTATTCTTCCCACGGAGAGCCCGAGTCCTGTCCTCACCCTTGAACTGCCAACAAGGGCAGTGGACTCCGGCGACCTCCCTGCCCCCACTCCCGTCTCTGCCCACCTGCCTCTCACGTGGCCACAAAGGCAACCCTCCTCCTTGCAAATCTGCCAGTGTCAGCCCTCGCTGAAACCCCCCACTGGTGTCACAGCCACGGCAGTTATGATTCATGACAATGTCTATCTGCCCCCCCCCCACGTGTGTGTCATTGGAAAGCCCTTATTTCAAAATGTCAATATAATATAAATATTATAAATATATAAAGATCATATATAAAAATATTGCCCTACTCCTCTTGAATTCAGACTTACTCCTATGTCTCCTAATACTGTGGGACCTGAATGTGTGTATCCATAAACTTGCAGTGCACACATTTACAACATACACATGTGTGCACACATACATGTAAGAGGAGACTTCAAAAAGCTCATGTCTGGGTGGCTGCTTGATACAAAGGCCAAGACACCAGTTAAGACACCCATATCCCACAACATAGTACTTGGGTTCGATCCTCAGCTCCAGCTCCTGCCTCTAGCTTCCAGCCAGTGTAGACCTTGGAAGGCAGGGGTGACGGCTCAGATAGTTTGGTTCCTGCTACTCACATGGGAGACCTGGATTGAGTTCCTGGCTCCTGGCTTCAGCCCAGCCCAGCCCCAGCTGTTGTGGGCATCTGAGGTGTGAATTAGCAGACAGGAGCTCTCTCTCTTTCCTTCTCTTTCCCTGCCTCTCAAGTAAATTTTAAAAAATTATTTAACAAGTCGGGGCCGGTGTTGTGGTGTAGTGGGTTAAGCTGCCCCTGCAGTGCCAGAATTCCAGACAAGCAATGGTTTGAGACCTGGCTGCTTCACTTCTGATCCAGCTCCCCGCTAATGCACCTGGGAAGGCAGTGGAAGATGGCCCACGTGCTTGGGTCCCTGCCACGCATGTGAGAGACCCAGATGCAGTTCCAGGCTCCCAGCTTTGGCCTGGCCCAGCCCTGGCTGTTGTGGCCATTTGAGGAGTAAACCAGAGGATGGAAGATTCTCTCTGTAACTCTGCCTTTCACATAAATAAATAATTTTTAAAAAGTTCATAGAAATGGAATTAAAAGATAAATTTATTTTTGGTGGAAAAAAATTGAAATATATGCATATAAGGGATCTTCAGAAAGTTCATGGAAGATGAATATCATTAAAAAAACAACTATGCATGGATTTCAAATTTTTTTGCGCCAAAATCATCTGCTCTTTTCAAATAAGCTAATATTTTTAAAATAAATTTTTATTTATTTGTTTTCATTTTATCTGAAAGGCAGAGACACACACAGAGAGAAACAGATATACAGGCAGAGTGAAATCTTCCATCCACTGGGTCAGGCCAAAGCCAGGAACCCAGAATGCAATCCAGGCCTCCCACAAGGGTGGCGGGAACCCAAGAACTCAAGCCACATTCTGCTGCCTCCCAGAGAGTGCAATAGCAGGAAGTTGGATAGGAAGCGGTAGCTTGGACTCGAACCAAGCACTTCGTTATGGGATCTGCACCTCCCAAGCCAAGACTTTGCCACTGTGCCAAAGTCCTGCTCCCTAAATTTAGGTTTAAATTCCATTTTCCACAGATGTTTTGAAGTGCCTTCTTGTGCATACATATGTGATATGGGCACACACATGTAGATGGGCCCACATACACAACATGTGTAACTCATGTCTTGGCACAGTTCTATAATACATCACGTTTTACTCTCACATACTCTCCCTTTGTTTCCTGCGTTAGGGTTAGGACAGTGTACAGATTTGAGTAATGGTGTGGGAAGGTGTGTAGGGAGCCCAGAGGGGGTGTGGGTGTCTCACAGAGGGTCCTTGGGGGCTGGGGATGAGGTGGGGAGTGGAGGAAGGGCAGGAAGGCTGGGGGAGGCAGCGAGGGCGTGGCCCACGGGGGACGTCGTAGCCATACCCAGCGGCAGTGCCTGCCTCTCCGCAATCAGCAGCGTTGATAATTCTGTCATCGCACGTTTAAATTGCTTCCCCCACTGGCATTTCCTAAACTGTTCGTTGGACTAAAAGGAGGAATTTTAGACAATAGCCAGCCTAGCATTTCACTGATTTTTAATGTGTTTATTGTTAATTTATCAACACAAACCTTAAGGGCCTTCAGTAATGGGGTATTTTAAGGATGAACGAACGAGACAGAGAGAGAAGAGACAGGAAAGATGATTTCTTTTCCAGGTGTTGTCTGCTTGATTTGCATAAATGACAATAGGGAATATCTTGATTTGCTGGTGGGATTGATGCCTAGAAATCAGCCACCATGTATGATAATGACCCCTGTTCACGCATGACAGGCCCTGTCCTTAGCATGTTACATGACAACAACCCCTGCTCACACAGGACAGGCCTGTCCGCAGGACATTACATAGTAATAGCTCCTGTTCATGTATGACAGGCCCTGTCCTTAGCATGTTACATGACAACAACCCCTGCTCACGTAGGACAGGCCTGTCCTCAGGACATTACATAGTAATAGCTCCTGTTCATGTATGACAGGCCCTGTCCTTAGCATGTTACATGACAACACCCCTGCTCACGCAGGACAGGCCTGTCCTTGGCATGTTATAAACGTGGTCTCAGTCAAGCCTCCACAGACCCTCCAGAAGCTGCTCTGCCCATCTGAGGAAAGAATCAGGCCCAGAGAGGGGCTGGAGCTGACCTCAGGCCACACAGCTGGGCAGTGGTGAGGTAGGCTGCCCAGCCTGGGTCCTGTCACCACAGGTGGTAACTTTGTCAACAAGGTAAATCATAGAGATCCAACCCTGAAATAAACCACTGAACTTAGTCCTGGCTTTTTCTTCCAAACACAAATTTTCCTAGGTAAACAAAAAATTGCATATGAGGTTGGTAAAAAAAATGCAAACATCACAAAAATAAAAACTGCCTCTCTAACCCTAGTTATCATTGCTGATCTTTCCAGAAATATTCTCTACACAGATAAACATAAGTACATGTAGCCATATAGCATTATTACTTTGTAAAGATGTATTGGAGCCAGCGTTGTGGCACAGTGGGTAAAAGTCACCACCTGTGATGCCTGCATCCCACATGGATGCTGGTTTGAGTCCCGGCTGTTCCACTTCTGATCCAGCTCCCTGCTAATGGCCTGGGAAAGCAGCAGAAGATCATTCAAATATACGGGTCTCTGCCCGCCATGCGCGATACTCAGATGTCCAGATGAGGCTCCTGGGTTTGGCCTGGCCATTGTGGCCATCTGGGGAGTGAACCAGCTGGAAGACCTCTCTCTCTCTCTCTCTCTCCCCCTAGCTCTGCCAAAAAAAAAAAAAAAAAAAAAAAAAAAAAAAAAAAAAAACCAACAAAAAAAAACCAAAACAACAAAAAACCTAATAAATTGCTTAAAAAATCTAGTTAATTCCTACTTTAAAAAGATTGATTGATTGATTTGAAAGACAGAGGGAGAGAGAAAGAAATATCTTCCACCCACTGGTTCACTCCCCAGATATCTAGGCTGAAGTCAGGAATTCCACTCTGTCTTCAATATGGGTAGAAGGGGCCCAAGTCCTTGTGTCATCTGCTGCCTTCCCAGATGTATTAACAGGGAGACGGATCAGAAGTAGAACCATCAGGATTCAAATTGGGATGCCTTAACCCACTGCACCACAATGCTGGTCCCTTATTTATATATATATATATATGTTATAAATATATATAAATAATATTTATATATTACATATATTTAAAGATTTATTTATTTATTGAGAAGCAGTTACAGACAGAGAGAGGGAGAGACAGAGAGATCTTCCATCTGCTGGTCACTCCCCAGGTGGCTGCAGCTGGAGCTGGGCCGACCCGAAGCCAGGAGCCAGGAGCTTCTTCCGGGTCTCCCACGTGGGTGCAGGGGCCCAAGCACTTGGGCCATCCTCTGCTGCTTCCCCAGGCACATTAGCAGGGAGATGGATGGGAAGTGGAGCAGCTGGAACTTGAATTGGCGCCTCTTTGGGATGCTGGTGATGCAGGCAGCGGCTTAACCCGATGCACCACAGCACCAGCCCCTATTATTGTATTTTAAAAACAAGGCCGGCGCCGTGGCTCACTAGGCTAATCCTCCGCCTAGCGGCGCCGGCACACCGGGTTCTAGTCCCGGTCGGGGTGCCGGATTCTGTCCCGGTTGCCCCTCTTCCAGGCCAGCTCTCTGCTGTGGCCTGGGAGTGCAGTGGAGGATGGCCCAAGTGCTTGGGCCCTGCACCCCATGGGAGACCAGGAGACGCAACTGGCTCCTGCCTTCGGATCAGCGCAGCATGCCGGCCGCGGCGGCCATTGGAGGGTGAACCAACGGCAAAGGAAGACCTTTCTCTCTCTCTCTCTCACTGTCCACTCTGCCTGTAAAAAAAAACAAAAACAAAAACAAGTTTGAGGGTCAGCATTGTGTTCAGCAGGTTAAGCTGGTGCTTGAGACATGGGCGTCCCACACTGGAGTTCCAGTCCTGGCTGCGCTGTTCCTGATGCAGCCCCTGCCAATGCATCTGGGAAGGCCGTGGAGGATGGCCCAAGCGCTTAGACCCCTGCACCATGAAGGAGACTGGGGTGGAGTCCTGGCTCCTGGCTTTGGGCTGGCCGAGCTTGGACCATTGTGGTCATCGGGGGAGTGAACCAGTGTACACTGCCTTTCTATTCAATCAATCAATCAATCTTAAAGGCTATAGTGAGCATAATTTAAACACTGGCTTTAACACAAACATGAATGCCGTGGATGCTGGATATTTCCTGTAAGTGATTAATCTTTAATTGCTCAGTATTAGCCCAGAGGGATTGAATCATCCTTTGAAAATCCTGCTGGATCTCTTGACTTGGAAAACTAAACATGCTTATCCGGTCCCAACAGAGGGGAAAATGCCTCCCATCAAAAGAGTGCCTGCCACGTGCAGGCTTGTTTCCTACTCACTTCGTCTCCCGGCCACCACACGAGGTAGGTGCTTTAATAGCCCCATTTCTCAGATGAGGAGACTGACTCCAGTCAGGGAAGTGCTGTGATTTGCTGGAGCTCGCACCACTTGCAAGTGGCAGAGCTGAGGTTCACAGCCAGCAGGTCAACCTCTTTAACCATTGCAGCCCCATCCCCTCCAGGTGGTCCGTATCCTATGCACCCAAACACACCTGAAGATTAGTCCTCAGCCATGAATTGCAGGTAGAGGAGAGTAAACGCTTAAAATTTTGCCACTCAATTCCTCACTCAAGAAGTGAAGCCTTTAGACGTCCACCAACCAGGCCCTGCCCAACCTGTGAAAGCATCAGCTTCTAGCACCCATGGGGACAAACGGAGTGGACCCTTGTCCTAGCAAAGAGTGTGGCTCGGCTCTGGACAGCACGGAAACCTCCCGAGTTCATCTCGGGTGACCGGCTTGCCTTGATTTCATCATCCGCTGGCAGAAGGAGCCCAGCCCGTATGCCTCTCTCTGTGTGTCGCCTGGTGAAGTCATTGCTGGTTGCCTAGCAACACGGCTGGCGCACACACAATGACTCTCAGGCCTGGCAGGACACCTGAGCCTCCTGTGGCCATGGGATCACACTAAATGGCTGATGCAAATGCAGATGGGAGGAAGAAGTGGCTGGCCAAGGAGCTGGACCAGGCCCAGACACAAACAGAGCCAGAGGCTCAGGGGATGAACGGAACCTGCAGGATTAAGAGGTCACTTGAGGCTGTCTCATTCTTCCACCTGCCTCTAGGTGGCCAAACCTCTCCATGCAAAGAGCCTGGAATGCCGTGACTTGGTATCAATGGAGAAGAGAGTAGAAGAGAAACACCCCTTTCTCCAGTGCTGTGTGGCAGCAGAGGTCTCCAGTGTTGGCTGGAGAGCTAGTATATTTAACCTGAGCGGTGTGTTCCAAACATCGGGAGTGGTTGCCAACAGGTTAAAAACAGAATTTTCTAGCCTCTTCTGGACTAAAGGGGAAATATGACAAGTGGCAACTTGGGGGAGCCATGGGGAAGCAGCTGGGGTGCATGTTCTAGTTTTCCAGACTCCGCATCACTCCTCACTGTCTCTCCCGCTCCCTCTCTTGACTCATTTCCTGCCTGCTCTTAGAAACATCTGATTCAGGACACCTGCCCTGGTGTTTGAGTCATAGCAACCAAATACGGATGTAGACAGGGATGGATATAAGCGTGCATGCATGGACATAGGGGCACGTATGTTTCTGTTGTTGTTGTTTATTTAAATATTTATTTATTTGAAAGGCAGAGAGAGAGAGAGCGAGAGAGAGAGATCTTCCATCCACTTGTTCAGCTCACTCTCCAAATGGCCACAATGGCTGGAGCTGGGCCAATCTGAAGCCAGGAGCTTCTTCTGGGTCTCCCACATGGCTGCAGGAGCCCAAGCACCTGGGTCATCTTCCACTGCTTTCCCAGACCATAGCAGAGAGCTGGATCAGAAGTTGAGCAGCCGGGACTCGAACTGGCATCCTTATGGGATGCCAGCACTGCAGGCGGTGGCTCTACCCCCTGCCACAGCACCAGTGCCAGGGGCAGGTGTGTTTGACCAGGCTAACTGAGCACATGCCGTATGTGGAGGCCTGTGCTGTGTGCTGAGGAGCTACGTGCAGAATGAGGCCAGTGTGGCACACGGTCCTGGTCCCTGGGACTCACCGTCAAGTAGGGAGCCTCATGGGACCCTCACGCCGAGGACTCTTGGGTTGCTCTTCCTGAGTGTTAAGGAGGAAAACACAGTGTGTGGAGTCCAGCAGGGGATCCCGACACCTCTGCAGGAGCGCGAGAGGCACGTGGGAAACCGTGTCTTAGCCCCCCCGGCACACAAGCCAGCCCCGCAGCCTTGCTCAGGGCCGGGCCGTACCTGGTCCTTTCCTGCCCTTGCTCAGCAGCCTGCCTTGGTCCCTGGAGGAGCTGGAGCTGCCGGCAACAGGCAGGGGAGACGGGAAGAATCCCCCAGCCCGGGGCAGGAGGGACCCCTAATGCTAACTCTACATGGGCAATGCGGTTGCGCCTTATTAGGTGGGGGTGCTCTGTCAGATGCTCTTGCTGGATCAAGCACATTCAGTCCCATCCAGGAGGCCACACTCCTCTTAGCCACGTGTTTAAAGTGAGTACCCTGACGAGGTGCAGTAGGTTAATCCCCCACCTGCGGCGACAGCATCCCATACGGGAGCCGGTTCTACTCTCGGCTGCTCCTCTTCCAATCCAGCTCTCTGCTGTGGCCTGGGAAAGCAGTAGAAGATGGCCTAAGTCCTTGGGCCCCTGCACCCACAGGGGAGACTTTGAGGAGGCACCTGGCTCCTGGCTACGGATCGGCGCAGCTCTATCCATTGTAGCCACCTGGGGAGTGAACCAACAGAAGGAAGACCTTTCTCTCTGTCTCTCCCTCTCACTGTCTGTAACTCTACCTCTCAAATAAATAAATAAAATCTTTAAGAAAAATGCTTTTAAAATAAATAAATAAATAAATAAATAAATAAGTAAAGTGAGTGCGCTGAGGTTCAGAGAGGTTATGGAGGGCTCCTAGCAGTTCACTGTGGGGGCTGGGACTTGAGGCCCCATCTGCAGATTCTGAACTGCTCTTAACCACTGTGTCCTGATGGCTTCCGGAGAATTCCCAGCACACTGGGATTCACAGACTCTGAGGCTGCCTAGGGTTCTTAGGGAGATGCTCGGTTTGCTTTATTTGCATGGGTTGGGACCAAGTGTGGGGTGAGGCCCCCTGGGATCCCACATCATGTCGGAAGGGAGGGAGGCCAAGGCAGCCCCGGCCGGAGGGCAGCTCTGGTCTCGTGCAGCCTCCGCTTGCTGATCTGTAAGACAGGGACGACGGTTGCCTTATAGAAGTTACAGTTGTCTGATAGAGAAGATGCTCCGAGGCGCCGGACACAGGGCCTGGCTGAGGGAAGCGCCCCAGAAATGAGCTTCACAGGCCGTGTAATACCTGGCTTGCCGCAGCAGAAGGGGGCACCGAGCTGCAGGCCATCAAACGGTGCAAACGCTGCCCGTGATCAGTGCCACAGACTTAAAATCCTCACCAAGGAAGGCAAAGTAGTGATAGCAGTAATGGTGACAATAACAAAAAATGATGTCGATGACACAGTGCTCAGACTTCTCAGGTGCCACATACACCGAGTCCTGTAGCCGATCAGTGTTCTAAGCCGGCTGTAGTCGATGCTACACCTGCTCCTCCAGCAACACTGTGGCCTATGGAGACATTTTTTCAAGTCCTGGACCAGAGCTGGCCTGACTTACAGCTGCATTCTGACCTCCCTCCCTCCCTCTCTCCCTTGCTTCCTCCTTTCCTCTTCTTTCCTTTCTCTCTCTCTCTCTCTCTCTCTCCTCTCTCTCTCTCTCCTCTCTCTCCTCTCTCTCCTCTCTCTCTCTCTCTCCTTCATTTTATTTGAAAGGCAGAGAAAGAGACAAAGAGAGAGCTTCAATCCACTAGTCATACCCCAAATACTCCTAACAGCTGGGGCTGGGCACAGCTGAAGCCAGGAGCCTGGAACTTCACCTGGGATCCCATGTGGGTGGCAGGGGCCCACGTGCTTGAACCAGCATCTTCCGCCTCCCAGTGCGTTAACACGGAGCTGGATTCACGCCGACGAGCCAGGATTGGCACCAGGCACTGTGGTGAGGGCCGCCTGCATTCCCAGCAGTGACTTCATTGCTGTGCCAAACACCCGCCCCTGTTCTGCCTTTTCCTCTCTCAGGGTCTGCTCAGTGGCTGCTCAGGGCTGGAGACGGGAAGCCGGGTAAGACAGAGTGGCGCTGGAGGCTTGAAGGCCAAGAGAAGTCAAGGAGGAGTCCACGGGCTGATCCAGGTGAGTGGCAAGTCAGCCAGGGTGGGCTCAGCACTTCCGCAATCCCCTGGGGTTGGATTCCCAGAGTGAACCTGGCCATCGCAGGTGAAGATGTGACTTCTGAAGGCCCCTTCAAGGCGGCTCCCTGCTCTGTAAGGCCCAAGTGCTAGCGCTCGTCACAGGTTCTGTTTCCTTAGAGGACGGGCTCCATTCTCAACTCCAACAGCAACGGGCCCTGCTCATCTAGAAGAACTCTTAAGCGGCAGCCTGTACCAACATTTCTTTTATCAAGTAACATCCTGGAAGCAAGACGTACATTCATGTTTTGGTTTTGGTATCTACGCTGATTAGAAAGTTGGTTCTGTACTTGATTAAGTTCTGTAGAAATTGGGCTTGGGATGAGTCATTAAACAAAGACCCTTTTTTTTTTTTTGGGTACAGCAATGAAGCCTCAAATGATTAATTAAGGGCACAATGCCAAAACAAGTGTCTTTGTTTAAAGCGCAGTGGACAAGACAGCTTTGGGAAAGTTGATGTCTTAAGTAGACGCCACAGCATGTTTTTAATTATGTTCAGGAAGATGAACAAGAATAGGAATCGCCAACTGTTTAGAAAGATAATTTTTTTTCAAAGAAAGATTAGAATTAAAAAAACCAAACAGAGCATTATTGATTTAACACAAATGCCATTTGTTGGGCCTTTTGTGATTTCCTTGTTAGTGTCATCATTCCAGAGTTCACATCCCCCTGCTGTTCCTGCGTTTGGCATCCGTTCAGCTCTCAGCAATGTGATACGGCAAACGCGCAGTGACTGCTCATATTAAAATGTTTTATTTGTTGTAACTGTACAGATGATCCAAGCGGTGCACGTCCTAAATTATCCCAATCATTGCTCAGGCTTAATCAGAAGAGAGGGAGTCAGTGACCGCCTCCGTGAGATGCGCAGGCGGGCCCAGGGAGCGGAGGCCCAGCCTGTCAGTTGGAACAGAAACAACCGGGGAAGGGTTCACGCAACACGAGCCCCCCATCGCGCCATCACCAGCGCACCCGCCACCGCGCTGAGACAGACATCAGCCGCCCGGATGACGTCCACCGCGAAAGATGCTTTTGCCAGCAGCTGAGGCTTGGCTTGAGGCGGGCAGTCAGGTTCCATCTGGATCAAAGTGTCCGATCTCAATATTAATGGCAATGATGGGTTGAGCTTTAGACAAGGCCAGCTCTTAACTGTAAAATGCTGAAGACAGAAGAGGAGCCCTCGGGTTTGGCCCTTTCCGCCCAGACTGTCAGGAAATGGCCTTGACTCATTTGGAAATTGACGGAAGTGCTGCAGAGTAGGGGCGATGGGCCCCGTCTCCCGGAAGTCATTTGGACACACTGCTCACAGGTGCCCACGGCCCCCTTTCTTCTCCCTTGTTGCTCATTCCACCAGGTTCTGAGAAGTGGTTAATTATTCTGTTTGCTGGCAAGTAATGGTTCTATCACGTCCTAAGCGTTGACGTCCTAAGCGTTGACGGTATTAGAGACCGGCATGAGAAGTGCCCAACAGATGCTCTGCGTGGCACTGGCACTGGGCTCTGTGCTGAAGGCTGGGGACGTCAGGGTGGGCAAGAAGGACCCTTCCCCTCAAGAGCTCAGACTCCAGGCTGGGAGACCCGAAGGGTAGCATTTCTGGGGGAGGGGTGGGCTCACATTCTGGGAACCCGCAACCTGGCGGAGGGGCAGAGACCAGGAAACAGGTAGACACCGCTCTGACCCAGAGAGCACGGTGCGCGATGCCAGAGGCAAGCTGTGACCCCCAGGCCAGGTCCGTCCTGCAGCGGCCTCTCTGGAAAAGCCCGCGAGCCGGCAATTGCTTGCACATTTTTAAGTGGGTGGGAAGAAAGCGTACAGAAGAACGTTTGGTGTCATATGAGAATGAGAATCACATGACTTTCCAACTTCAGGGCCCAGAAGGATAGCTGTATCGGAGCACAGCTGAGCCCGCTTGTGTGAGCTAGGGCGGCCCCGTGCTGTGTGGACCGTGGACAGTGTTACAGATCTTGTACAAAGAATGACAAGAAGTAGTTAATGAAATGCACCTGCGCTGGTCTGTGTGGCACATGAGGACAGCCGTGGGCGTGGTTACGTACCGGAACGACCTTTCCACCGGCTGTGGTTTGCTCACCTGCCCTCAACCAGCATCCACAGATGTGTGGCCGAAGTTCGGTTGCTTTCTCCTCTCGGCCTGATTTGCATTGTGCAGGGAGAGTCAACCCAGGAGATGAGAGGCAGGAAGAAACCGTGTTCCTGTTTGTTTCCAAGAGATGCCACGTCCTGGGCGCATGCGTGGGGACCTTGTGGGCATATGCCAACCCACAGCCCATCTACAAGGTGAGAATGGCGTTCACCAGCATTTCCTGGAGGAATTCTGTCCTGAGCCACTTGGGAGGGGACCAGGGGCAAACTGATCCAATAAACTGGTTTTGTCAGAAGGCCTTTGTTTTCCTGACTCCACCAGGAGGCTTGGTGTCATTGCACCTACGAGAGGAAAGTGGGACTGGATTCTGTGGGAACAAAGAAATCAGAAAGAAAGCTGGGGCTTGTGCGGTGGGGGAGGAAAGAAACCTCTGGGATTTTTCTGGTGAGATGGGAGCCAGGCTTCAGCAGGTGCGGCTGTGGCGAGTGAGGTCACGCTGCACCCCCACTGCTCACGATGCCATCGTGAGAGAACCTGGAGTGATGCAGACTTGGGGCTGGCATCCAGTGAAAATCGAGGCAAAGGTTGGGATCAGGAAGTCGGAGGAACGGCGGCCACCTCTGATGTCTCTCCTTTAGGGTGGGTGGACATTGTGCTGCGCAGGTGGCCACCCCTGGGCAGGAAATGCGCAGGTGCTGCCCCCCCTCCTTCTCTGTCCTTCCCCATCCCCAGGCCATGTTTCAGTTTTCTGCCAATCACTGGCCACCACGGACTTCCTGTTACACTGGAACGACTGGTTACAAGCTGGGTGAGTTTCGCCCTTTTCTCGGGTCTCTGAGAGCAGAGATGGTGCCTGCTTTGTCCACTTCTGCATTCCCAGGTCGTAAAGCAATGCCTGGCAGCAGAAGCTCCCATCCTTGTGTTCCACAAATGGCCAGGACGACGTGGGCATCCCCACAAGCTGCCGCAGCTAGTTAGTAGTCCCTGCTGTCCACCTGCCGATCACAGGCTCACTTTTGCACTGACGCTTCCTTTACTCACCTGGGTGGCACCAACAGCTTCCTAAATATCTGCCAACTTCTGCCCCCGTCCTGTCCGAATCCGGCCTCCACACCACGGAATTCCTTCCCAAATGGTGATTTGGATGGATTTCGTTAACTACTTCCTGTCGCTCTTTGTACAAGATCTGTAACACTGTCCATAGCCCACAGAGCTACCCAGATGGGTCCATCTTTCTTCCACTGTCCCTGTGGCCTTGGAAGAACATTCACCTGCCCTTTGTTCTTCCAAAACACCCCGTGGCGCCCCCCTCGGGGGAGGTGGTCCTGTTCCCGGAGTCCCCCTTGCTCCTTCCTCTCCCTCGGGTCTCGGCTTAAGATCAGCGCCTCTGAGAGGCCTTCACTCCCCGCCCTTTCTAGAATAAGCCGCCCCCAGCACCTCTTCTTAGCACCTGCTCTGCCGTCCTCTGCTGGCCTCGTGAGCTGCGACTCCCTTATTCATCCGTCGTGCATTTACTTCACGATCTGCTCTCTTTACCCCGCATGCTGCCACCATGGCAAAAATGACCTTGATTGTGTTACTCCTAGCTGAGGACTAAAACAGCACCTCGCCATGATGGGCACTCAGTAAATATTTGCAGAATGAATGGCTGAACTGATCTGTGTATGCGGAACTTCCTGACATCAAAGAAGCTGTCTTGCAGTGGCTGGATCCTCAAATGATATGTCGTAGGTCTGCCTACATAATTCTAACAAGCTGACGTAGAAGAGCACAAGCCTGTCGATTGCAAACATGTTCTTAGATTGACACAGGGACCTCCAAAAAATTCAAAGAAAGATGCATTGCAAAGATACTTGCTTTGGTGCACACACACAAAAAAAATTTTGAAACGCACGCATAGCTTTCTCATAATAGGCATTTTCCATGATTGCTCGAAGACCCCTCGTATTGAAGTTATAGTAATGAAGTTCATGGGGCTGGCACTGTGGCGTAGCAGGTAAAGCCGCTGCCTGCAGAGTCAGCATCGCATGTGGGCACAGGTTTGAGTCCCGGCTGCTCCACTTCAGATCCAGCTCCCTGCTAAAGTGCCTGGGAAAGCAGTAGAAGATGGACCAAGTGTTTAGGCCCCTGCACCCACGTGGAAGACCTGGAAGAAGCTCCTGGCTTCTGGCTTTGGATTGGCACAGCTCCAGTCGTTTCAGCCATCTGGGGAGTGAACCAGTGGATGGAAGACCTCTCTCTCTGTCTCTCTCTGCCTCTGCCTCTCTGTAACTCTGTCTTGCAAATAGACAAAGAAATCTTATAAAAAAAAAAAAAGAAAGTTTGCAAATAAGGTTTGAAACAATTTTAAGTTTTAAATCCAATTTTGGGGAGAGTGCAGAGGACCGGATGTGGCCAGTCGATTGCCTCTGGGTATGTAGTCTTTGCAAGATGACCATGGTCAAGTCTTTCAAATAAAGCACACTCGTTCCTTGATCCCACCATCACCTAGCCCTCTCCCCAAAGTGGGATCAAAGTCAACAGCTGTTGTGCAGGGGGGAGAACTACAGCCTCCCACCTTGGGTCGGATTAACACGTAAAGGGAAGCCTTGGACTTGGGTAATTATGGGATATTTCCTTAATAAACCTTATCTGATCCTTTTCCGTCACTAATTGTGTGTAATTATATTTATGTGTGAGAACGCTGCACATTAATGGAGACCAGAGCCCTGAGGATTTACAAAACGTACGAAGCATTTGCCCGGATACAGCCAGCCACCGCCTGTCACCCAAGGAACATGGGGAGAACAGAGTTTGTCGAAAAGAAACGGAAGGGTAGGAGAAACCCAACACGTTCATTGATTGATAATATTTTTATTAGGCTGTTACTTTCAAGTGTCTTTTAGTACCTGCACTTGAACTTAAATGTCTGAAAAGGAATGGGTATTCAGGAAAAGGAAAGTAATTACACCCTGTAATTCTGATTTAATTACAAGGAAATAGATGTAACACGATGTGATAAAAGTTATGATAGGCTCTTTAAATGATATATGTCATTAACATGTTAATTGGCATGAAATCTGAACTCGCAGCCGGAGAGATCGTAGGTGAATACGAGGTCATCTCCATCACAGGCAGTCTCATCGTGAAATTCCATGGAAGCACGTGGGGTTTCAGTCTGCAGCGCACTTCCCTGTTTCCACTCAAGACAATGAAATTCCAGTGCTGCTTTCAACAGAAGGAGGAGGAGAAAGGGCCAACGTGAAGACGTTGGGGTGGTTGGCGTGAACGTGTCGTTGAATGGGCGCGACCTCAGGACCGGATCAAGTAGGAGAATCGTTTTCCTGTGGGTCTCCCAGCATCGCAGCGTAATGATGAAATGGAATGCACGGTTCTGAGGAAAAGGCCGGTGTTTCCTCAAAGGCTCATCCCGGATCTCTTTATTTTAGGTGATTGCCGTGTTCTGGCTCGCGGCTGTGGTTGGCAATCCCAAGCGTGGAGAGTGCAGGGTCCGGTCAGTGGCAGGAAGTAGCCCGACTGGACGGGAGGCACGGCGAGAGGAGAGAGCGGGGCGCCACGTGGGGCCTGGGGCCCCAGAACTCCTGCTACTGATATTTCAAACGCCATCCCCGCCCCCAAGGGGGCCGCTGATGTGCATTGAAGCGCTCCAGTATTACAAATCCCGACACGCCACCGCATGCCACCACTCCCAGGACGGAAATGTTTCCGTGGGATAAGCCGCGTGGACGCCCTGTGCCACACAGAGCCAGGCTGGTATCTCTGGCAGCAGAGCCAGCTGTGGGTGTGAAGGGACCAAGTGGCGCCTGCACAGACGCTGCTCGCTGGCCCCGTCCTCTTCAGCTCCTGGGGCAGGTATCCTAGGCCAATTCAAGTGATTCGGGAAGGGACTGGATTCCTGAGCCTCTACCCTGGGAAATAAAACTCAACCAGAGAAACTCAGGGGGGCCGGCAGAGGGGGAGACCTCCAGGCAAGGGGACGTGGGGACGGGAGCTGGTATTTTTGCGAGGTGGCCCTAAGAGGTGAGCAGTACGGACTTGCATGCAATTCACCCTCACTCACGTTAATCCACTTGATGCCCCCCCAACTCACCCCTGCCCCAGGGCCTTTGCACATGAAAACCCCACTGCTTGGAATGCATTCCCCCCATTTCCCTCCCTTCATTCAGGTCTCAGTTCAAACGTCACCTTCTCGAGATCACCCCATTCAGACCAGCGCCCCCAGAATCTGTAACTCCCTGCCACTTCTTCCTGCCACTGTCTTTGTAGAAATGACCTTTGTATTGTTGCCTGTGTGTCTTAGTTCATAGCCTGATTCCCTGTACAGTGTAGGGACCCTGAGGGCTGTCACCTGACCTGTCTTGTTCACTGCTCTGTCCCCACCTGCACACAGCCTCCGCACACGGAGGTTAATGCAGGTGTACTCCATGGCCTAAACAAGAGTGTGGCCCGGTTACCAGCTCTGTGTTTTGGGGTTGTTGTCTTAACTCGTGGAAAGCTCAGTAGCTTCGCTGGTTGAACAGGAAAACGTTTTTCAAAATACGTAGAAAATGCATCTTATGAAGAAACTGCGCATGCATTTCAATTTTTTTTTTTTGCATTCAGTTGAACTCACTTTAAATTCAATTTTTTCCCATGAACTTCTTGAGGTGCCCTTGTCAAAGTGGCTGTGTATTGAGCAGAGCGTAGGCTGTGGTCCTGGGCACATCCGATCCCCTCCTTGGCAGTGCCCAGCTGAGGGCGACACTCAGGGCAGGCGCCTCGGTGAGGGGGAGCGGTAGGAGGGGTGCAGAGCACGGAAAGATGTGGACCCAGGAAGCAGTCCCGTGCTGGGTGCAAACCCAGGTCCCACTGCTTACTGGCCTGGGTGGGGAGCTTTGCCTGTGGGCCTCCATCTCCTCATCTGTAAAATGGGCTCACAGAGGTTCTGCTCGTGTCCGCCATTGCACCTCTGGGTCAGGCCATGGCTCTGGGGCCACAGGGCAGGAGGAATTCAGCAAGCACGTGGTCTCAGAAGCTCCCTTATGGTAGTTGAGCCCAAAGGTTTGAAAATGGTCTCAAGAGGAAGCAGGTGAAGGAAAACCTTTGCAGGTCGGCCCGGCGGTCACGTGGCAGTGGCAACCGTGCCACGTTGCCTGCGGCACAGGTGTGGGATGCCGTCATGGCCCTCTGGAGCACTCACGGCTCCCGGAAAGGCAAGGGCCAGGTGGAGACTTCCCGCGTGTCCCTGCCGGGCCAACAGCTCGTTTTCATCTTGGAGCGTGGGTCCAGCTCCAGCTCCCCTTTCTGCCACAGACGCCTTGGGAGGCTCTGGCCCCGCCTCCCTGTTCCTCCTCTGAGGTTCCTTGGTCGTTTCTCTCCATCTCCCCGGCGCCCCCACATGCGCAGCCGACTCCTCACCTGCTATCATAAAGACAAGGAGGCCATTCATAATTTAAGCCGGCCCTTTCTTGCCGACACGCCAGCAACAGGAGCCGGATGCTGGAGGAGAAATTGAACTCTCTCTCCCAGGACACACTGAAGATCAAGCAGAATCTCATTAAGGCTCACTTCAAAGAGTCGTCCTTTATTTCCATACAAACAAGTTTAAATTATCGTGTGCGAATCTGCTGTTAGCAGGGACTCTGTTCCATTATGCATGATTCCTTACTGCTTGTATCATGAATAATGGCTGGTGCTCCATTAGCCATTTCCAGTAATATGCTAAACTTTGGGAGTGGTCACGTTATTAGGTTAAAGTTCTGTCGTGGCATATTTATTTTATTTCTTACTCAAACTACAACGCTCTGGTTCATCAAAATAAGTCTCGCAATCTCGTTACAATTAAAAACAGCGTAACACACACTGTAGCTCTGAATTCTTCATTACTGTTAATATTGAATATTTATTGAGCATGTATTATGTGCAGGGATTGGTGTTCAGAGCATGTCTTGCACGTGTAATATTATTTAGTTTTCAGTAGAACCCCATGACATAGCTGTGATCATTATTTCCATTTTATAGGTTAAAAATAAATCAATAACTAGGGAAGGATCTAAACTGTCCATGGATAAAACTCAATCAGTTGGCTATGCTGACTCAAATCCATTTGTTTGGCTTCAGAGTCTCTCAGAGATGAAGAAAGAAGTCTATATTTTAACCACGCTATCTTTTTCAGAAGAATCTATCATTGGCGAAGTAGGTGATTTGGTGCCCACTGTACAGATGCGCAAACTAAGGCCCAGGAGTTTGGTTCCTGGGAGTAAGATCATTCTTCAGACCCTGGTTTTGCCTTAGGCGGGGGGGGGGGGGGGGGGCATTGTGGCTTCTGTGATTTCTAGGGATTTGCGCAGGATTTTCCCATCATTCTCTTTGCAGCATTGTCCTTTGCGGCCCATGGGACTGGCTGACTGGTTCATTTATTGATTGCGTGACCTTGGGCAAGTTCCTTAGCTTCCTCCACTTCAGTGTCTTCACCCGTGTAAAGGGGCAAATACCTGTCTCTCTCAGGCTCTGTGTCAGGGATCGCCTATGTGAAGAGCTGACAGAGGAGGGCACGTCACAACCACTGTCTACACTGAGCTCAGATGTCTGCACTACTGTGTTTGCATTACTTCATTGCACCATGTGAGTCTCCCATTAAAACATCTTGTGAGGCTGGCACTGTGACATAACAGGTAAAGCTGCTGCCTGCAGTGCCAGCATCCCATATGGGCTCCACTTCTGATTCAGCTCTCTGCTGTGGCCTGGAAAAGCAGTAGAGGATGGCCCACGTCCTTGGGCCCCTGCACCCGCATGGGAGACCTGGAAGAAGCTCCTGGCTCCTGGCTTCGGATTTGCACATCTCTGGCCCTTGTGGCTAACTGGTAAGTGAACCACTGGATGGAAGACCTCTTTCTTTCTCTGCCTCTCCTTCTTTCTCTGTGTAACTCAAATAAATAAATAAATCTTTAAAAAACATCTTGCATGCTATTGGGACATCTTTCTTATAGCCCTCTCTTCTCTTGGCATTCCACAGCTTGACCAATGAAGTCATCATTTATTCCACTGTTCCTTCCTATACCCACACCCCAGGATGCTAATTAGCCAATGGCACGTCCCCACGGCCACACTCATAGCTTAATGAAAGACGGTAAGATGGTTGAAGACATCATGGTAAGTACTGTCTCACAGTCCAATCTCAGGCTATTGGAAAACATTTGGAAGGGAAGCCTGGAGAGGCCACAGCTTTTCTTTTTAACCTCTGGAATTGGCTGATGTCAAATCCAGCGCCATTGTCAAGACAGGAAATGCTGGGCTTCTCTGGAAAATGTCTTAATAATTTCTGCCTTATTTATTCGAGATATTTGGCGAGCTTGATGGGGAATAATTTTTCCATTTGGAAATGTGTCACAGAATGCCGCAGACAGGAAATCAACAGAAGGAAGCCTCAGCTTAGAGGCTGACCCAGGCGCTCTAAACAGCCTGCCCTTTGCGACACAGCCCTCACTCCCTCCGCTGCACCTGCTCAGTACCTCTAACGCCCTGGGTCCCGAGTCCACCAATTCTTCAAGATCTGCCTCAAGGTCACATTTTGCTCATGCCAGAAACTTCTTCCCCAGTACAATGCAGACTAGACTGTACCCACTTCCCAGAGTTTTCCCAGCTATTGTTCATGGATTTGGTGAGTGCTGCTTATTCTCATCCCGTCCATTTCACACGACCCGACTCCCCCTTCCTACAATTTAAAGTTGCTCCACCTTTCCCATGTGTTAGATTCCAAGATGTGAAATACTGGAGTCAAACATAAGGATTATGTTATGTTTCTTGGTAGTGTAGCTTAAATATTCAGAAGGCAATGTCTTTGAGTATCCTACCCATTACTCTCCATCAGGAGCCAATGAGTTATAGCCTGCAGGACAAATCTGGCCCTGCAGGGTGCCTCTGTGAATTAAGTTTTATTGGAACGAAGTCCTGCTCACTTGTTTGCCCGTTACCTATTGCTAATTTTGGACCACATCAGAGCTGAGAAGTTGCCACAGAAACTGTATGGCCATCAAAACCAAAAATACCTGTGATCTGTTCCTTTCTAGGAAAAGTTTGCTGGCCTCTGTTCTAGATGAGAGCTATAAATAAGAGATAATAGGGACAAAATTTTGCCAAACAATTAGGCCTCATGGTGGGGTGAAGAGGTTGTTTAAACTTACAATGGAGTGAGTGGGTACATGCTCATATTTCTTACTGTCTGTGCTGGGGGAGCAGGCATACAGCTGGTGTTTAATAAGGGCTGCTGTTGGATTCATAACTGCTGCTGGTGAGCATGGGCTTGACAATGAATATGGTGACATCCCCTCCTTCCTTTTTCCTGCCCCTGGCTGTGCATGGCTCTTGGAATTTGTCCTGGGTGGATAACTTCCTTTGCACACACCGGTGTATATAGAAAAGCAGTTCTATTATTTAAATTCTCCAAGATCAAGGATGTAAAATGAAGGCTGCCCCTGGCCCCACAAGACATCCAAATAAATCTCACGACTTCCAAATGTGACTGTGTCACCCTGGGATTAATACCGAGTAATCCAGTGCCAACATCAAGACAGTGAAAATAAGCATTTACTCTCCCGGAAAATCATTTTATACTGATTACAAGTTGTAGCCTGTCACTAGGATGCGAATTGAAAATGTGCACATTTGCAAGGTTAATATTTCTCTCTAAAGTCGCTCTTTCCTCGGCCTCCCCCCTTCCCCCACCCCCCGCCCACCCCAAGCTCAAAAGGGACAGGGATTCCAAATAAATATTTGTTCTGAGACCTCCTTATTGCAACATACAAAGTTTAAACTGGATTCTCACGAGCCGACCCGAACCAGAACAGCAGGGAAACAAGCAGCAAGGGTGTGGGCAGGCTCTTCCAGCCAGGGCACGGTTGACATCTCAGGCTGGGTCATGGATGCCTTCTTCTGCATTGTAGGCGGTCAACAGCACCCTTGGCCTCTACCCACCTGATGCCAGGAGCACCCTCTCCTCAGCTGACAGCCAAGATGCCTCAAGACATCGCCCAGTGTCCCCTGGGGGGTCACCCCCTAACCCCACTGAGCAATCACAGCCCTAAGCATCCCGAAGCCAGCAAGCAGCCTACCCATGACACCCGAACAGCACAGGAGGCGTCTGCCCACCTTTCTAGCCTCAGCTCTGCCAGGGCTTTGCTTCTCATCTTTCAACCCAAAGCACGCTGTGCTCTGTCACCTCCCACTGTTTGCTAGTTTTTTTTTTTTTTTTTTTTTTAAGATTTATTTATTTGAAAGTTAGAGTGACAGAGAGAGAGAGAGAGAGATTGTCCATCTGCTGGTTCAGAGCCCCAAATGGCTGCAATGGCTGGGGCTGGCCTGGGCTCTAGCTGGGGCTCTCACATGGGTGGCAGGGGCCCAAGCACTTGAGTCATTATCTGCTGCCTTCCCAGGTGCATTAGCAGAGGCTGAATTGGAAGCAGAGTGGCTGGAACTTAACCCAATGCTCTGATACGCGATGCCAGCATCGCAGGTGGCAGCTTAATCCACTGTGCACAACACTGGCCCCCGTTTGCTGGTCTTGACCACTCTATGTGGAATTTGATTTTTCCTGATTTATGTGTTATGGAAAATCACCACCTCAATGATGTCTTCCATGACCACTCCTCCTTCAGGCCTAACAGGGGTTAGACGCAGTTTCCTCTGTGCTATCATTGTCCTTTCAACCATCAGTACAGACACAATCATGTAGGAATTGGTCTCCAGGTCAATGTTTACAGTGAAAATGACATGTAACACACGCTTATCCTTGGAAAAGTCACTTAAATCCCCCTGAGTACAGTGTGAATGATTTTTAGAGTTGTCATTTTTTTGAAATTCGGTTTTCCCCATTTAATTTTTATTTGAAAGGTAGAAAGAGAGAGAGGGGGAGAGAGAGGGAAAGAGAGGGAGAAAGAAGGAGAAAGAGGGAGAAAGAGGGAGAAAGAGGGAGAGAGAGGGAGAGCGGGAGAGAGAGAGAGAAAGAGAGGGAGAGAGGGAGAGAGGGAGAGAGGGAGAGAGAGAGAGAGAGAGAGAGACACCAAGATCTTCCATCTGCTAGTTTACTCCCCAAGTACCCACAACAGTCAGGTTGGACCAGGCTGAAGTCAGGATCCTGGATGTCCATCCTGGGGTCTGATGTGGGTGGCAAGGCAGGGACTCAAGTATTTGAACCATCACCTGTGCCTGCCAGCGTGTGCATTAGCAGGAAGCTGGACTGTAAGTGGAGCTGGAACTCAAACCAGATGCCCCAATATGGGACGCAGGCATCCTGGGAGGCGTTTTAACCACCATGCACTGATTATGCCACATTTATGCTAATGTTTGGAGAAGGACTGAGCCACACTAGGGGAAAAGCACTAGGGAGGAACTTGACGTTCACACCTGGGGTCTTTCTCACCTTGAGAAAATCTCCACTAACAAATGAGAGAGAGGTCACCATTCCAGCTGCCACTTGCTTGTGGGATTAACTTCACTGTTTCTTAAAACTGAAACTCTATAATATCAATGAAAAACTGTCAAGGAAGGAAATAGAGTAGGTAATACAAGTGCAAGTACCTGATATGGCTTGAATATTCCCAAAGTTTTATGTTATTGGTACTAAGAGAGTAGAAACTTAATCCAGTTATGATACTTAGATGTGAGACCTCTGGGAAGTGATTAGATTGGATTGATTGATTAGGATTGAGCACCAGTGATTGATTCCCGGTGACCCCAGAATAAAAGAGAGAATGTAGATAGAGCGACACAGACTCACATTCTGCCTGTCTCTTGCCATGTGATGTTCAGCATCCGAGGGTCATCCACTCACTGAATCCACTCACTCTTGGACTGCGACCCTCCAGAGCTGTGATGAAAAGTAAACCTCTTTCCTTTAGAAAGTAGCCTGCCTCTCTGTTTTGTGATAGTGGTGAGGAGCTGACTTAACTATGGCTCCTGGCACACAGTGGGGCTTTCTGATTAAACTCTAGACCTACACTCTTCTTGAAAGTAGCAGAGGAGAGTGTGGTCAGTTGCACACTGAATTTCTTAACTGGCTGCAACAGTGACTGTGGGTCTCACCATGCTCCAGTGCTACAGAGTCACAGCAGGTTGGTTTTGTGTGTTCTGTTGTGCATGAGTTACTTGAGGACAGGAACTGTGCCTCGATTATTTTTATATCCTGAAAACCTATCATGGAGTAAATGTCCCACAATGGCTGTGAGCTGTCACTGATGTGAAGGAATAAGAGTCTGAATGAACAATATCGTCAATATCTCTGCTTACATTTTTAAAACTCCTTGCCTACTGAACAGAAACATTAGAAGATGCTTTATCTTCAGACTTACAGAATGACAAACACCCTAAACAGCACTCTGACCTCAGAATCAGCCTTTAAGGCATTTGGATCTGGCTAAAAAACCCATGAGAGTATTTTAGGCATGGAAAGCCAAGACACTGGCAAAAAATAATCTACACGTAAGATCTCTGTGAGTGAGATCCCAGTGGAAAGAAGCGACAATCAAAGAAGGAGGTACCTTTCTCTGAAGGGAGGAGCAAACTTCCACTTTGACTATGACCTTGTCTAAATAAGGTCGGAGTTTGTGGACTCAAGAGGCTTCCATAGCCTTGGCAGCTCATGACAAGAGCCTCTGGTGATCACTGACATCATAAATAAGAGCGTCAATTGTTAAATCAACAACAGGAGTCACTGTGCACTTGCTCCCCATGTAGGACCTCTGTCCTCAATGAGTTGTACTATCAGAATTGACAGTACAACTAGTCTTCAAACAGTACTTTATACTGTGTGTGTCTGTGTGGGTGCAAACTGCTGAAATCTTTACTTAGTATAGAGTTGATCTTCTGTATATAAAGATAATTAAAAATGAATCTTAATGAAGAATGGGATGGGAGAGGGAGTAGGAGGTGGGATGGGAGTGGGGGAGGGAGGGCAGGTATGGGGGGAAGAATTGCTATATTCCAAAAGCCATTCCTATGAAATATATATTTATTAAATAAAAGCTTTCTTAAAAAATAAACAAGACAGACTTTATGCACAGTCAAAAAAAGAAGCTCTATCTGATGAAATCTGTGTTATTATAAGCATATAACACAATCTTCAACACTTTGTAGGAGTTCAGCCAATGCTTGCTGTGTTGTAACTATTGACTCCTTAAAAATTAAAAGAAGGGCCGGCGCCTCGGCTCACTAGGCTAATCCTCCGCCTTGCGGCGCCGGCACACCGGGTTCTAGTCCCAGTCGGGGCGCCGGATTCTGTCCCGGTTGCCCCTCTTCCAGGCCAGCTCTCTGCTGTGGCCCGGGAGTGCAGTGGAGGATGGCCCAAGTGCTTGGGCCCTGCACCCCATGGGAGACCAGGAGAAGTACCTGGCTCCTGCCATCGGATCAGCGTGGTGCGCCGGCTGCAGCAGCCATTGGAGGGTGAACCAACGGAAAAGGAAGACCTTTCTCTGTCTCTCTCTCACTGTCCACTCTGCCTGTCAAAAAAAAAAAAATTAAAAGCAGGGGTGGTGTGGGTTTTTGATGTATGACTAAGATGCTGTTCAGGACACCTGCATCCCCTAGCAGAGTGCCTGCTGTGTCCCCAGTGCCAGCCTTCTGCTACTGCACACACCGGGAGGCAGCAGCACCCTTGCCCACCTGTGTGGGAGACCCAGACTGAGTTCCTGGCTCCTAGCTTTAGCTGATCCAGCCCCAGCTTTGTGGGAATCTGGGCAGTGAACCACTAGATGGGAGATCAATCGCTCTCTCTGTGTCTCTGTCTCTCTGCCTTTCAAATAATAATAAAGTGCTGGCTCTTCCAAATTGAAGGAAAACATTAAACACCAGGGCACAATGGCAACAGTGGAATTATTGAAAGTCTCCGTTTGTCAGTGGATGCTCAGCCAGGCAGGTTACTGGGGATGGGTAAATCTAAGCATACTCCTTACTTATCTTTAACTTATCCATAGCCCTTTCTCCTCCTGTGGCCAAAACCATCTGCAGGGCACCTCAAGGAGCAGCAAGCACGAAGCTCCCGCGTCAAGAGAAAACCTGATCACGTTGATTCTTCCCCAAGTGCAGAGTTGAGAACAAAAGCAGCGCGGACAGTTCCTGCCCTGCCGTGACGAAGCCCAGCAAGCTTTGCTAGAGCGCCCTTGACAAAGCACATGTCCCTGTGACTGCTGCTCTGCCCAGCGTGTCTGAATCTGTACTGTAACGACATCCAAATAAGGAAGTCCACAGGCAGAGAGCAGCTCCAAGGAGCGTCCCCACACGGGATCAAGGGAGAAGAAAACAGATCCAAGTCCGATCCTGAAGCCAGGGTGCCCATGGCCCCGGGGGCTGCAGGCAGAGAGGAACCCCTATGTCGCTTCTGCCCGGGAGGCAACGTCTTGCAGATCACTGCTGTCTACAGTTCATGCAGCAGCCACCAGGAAGGTTGCAACGGACTGTGAGAGGCCACGGAGGGACCTTCATGAAAATTGGAGAGAAAGCGATCGCTCCCTGCTCCTGCCCACACTGTGTGTGCAGGCAGCCATGTGAAGTCAGCAGCCAGAGAAGGCAGGGGCAGCCATGATTCCAGATCCCTGAGGTCCGGATGACGTCACAAAGGGTTATTTAATTCCAAGGTACACCACTGGGCTATTCGCACAGAGGGAGGGGGGAAAAAGAATTTATATCCCTTTCATATATAAAAGGAAACAGATGTGATTTTCTTTACAAAAGAGCATTTCATTAAAAAAAAAAAAAAACAAGGCGAGGCAGAGTTAACATAACCATTATTCTCCATCTCAGGAAAAGCAAATCCTGTTTGCCTGTCATTATAGAAGGAAGCAAAATCCTTTCATCCAGTGATTAGTTGTAAACATTCCACTGCCTTCTGGGAGCAGGCCTCCGTTTCCCATCTTACACTGAAGCCATTTTCTTAGACTAATGTTTTATACACACAGCTCAGCTACAATGCAAACTCCCGGCACCCCAAAGGCAACGGGCATTCGTTTATACTAAATCAGAAGTGTCACCCCTGGCAACCTGCAGCAGTGAAACATTTATTCAGCCTTGCATTCCTGGCACTTAGAATTATTTCTTTCATGCCTGATAGCCAAATTACAATATGGCAGGTCTCCCTGGAGCCAGAGGATCATTAGTGCCAGCTCACAACATACTTTCAACTGATATGGCATTTCATGTACAGCTGCCAATCAAAAAATGGGATATGCAAATGAGGATGGGAGCAGTGGCGTACAATTCCTGTACCGTGAGCTCCTCACAGATTTCCTTAATGACTAGCAGTCATTCCGCTGAGTGGGAGAAGAGGAAAGAACACAGAGGAAAATTCCCCCAGGAAGCTGGTTGCAAGAGCCAGAAGTTTTTACATTTGATTTCCATATTTATTCTCTTTCTTGCCCCCTCTCTGTGTTTCTAAACATAGGCCTGAGAACACTTGAGCAGGGTTTGTTATATAAATACGCAGGCTTGTCCACTGCAGGTGGGAGTGGCAGACCACACTAGATGCAAGCCTCAGGGTCTGGCTAAAGAGGAGGTTGGGGTTGGGGCATAGACGGGTGAGGCTCAGATGAGGGGCCAACGTCCGGGTCCTGAGGGGGGGAGGGGGCACGCCTTCGTGTCTGGGGTGATGTGGTTTCCGCTTTGCTCCCAGCGCTTGCTCACCAGAGCCTACCCTCCTGAGCTGTCCTTAGGGATTCTCGAAAGTTCCACGCTCCTTCCTGCCCCAGGCAGGGCTTGGCTTTGTCCTTCCTGGTCATCCCAAGCACGTGGCTCAGCCACCGAGGAGTTAAATCCAACTGACCGACCGAATGAGCAAGTCTCCCCGTGGGTCAGGTATTGCTTAACTGAGCAGAACTCTGGGAACCCTGGACGAACACTCCGGGTCCACCAGGAACCTTGAAAACATCACCACCCACTGCATCCATACATCAAAATAGCACACTGTGCCCCGTGAATGTTGTTATTATTAACCGTACAATTTGTATGAGTCAATTAAAACTATATATTATATAGTCTTTTTTGTTTGTTTTACAAACCACAACTGTGGGGTGACAGGAGGTAAGAGACCATAGGAGGAACCACGGCCCTTGTCACGTCCCACGAACGGAGACGTCTTCCCGACAGCCAAGTGCGGGGTTTTGGCCTTGCACTGGCTGATGGCTGAAGCCCGCTGGTAGGCAAGGAAGAACCTGGATGGCCTTTCGCAGTCTGCCGCCATCCGACACTTAGCCTTTGCCTTCCTACGGCAGTGAAAAGGCCTGCCCGATTGGTATCCCTGTGCTACTCCCCTCTGCCTTCCCTTTTATTTTCCATTTCTGAGAAGTTTCGGTATCATAAGCCAATAATGCGACATTCCAGAGGGATAAAAAAATCCCTGTGAAGAAGTATTTGTCTCTTTTCTGCTTCCTGTTTCCACGTTCTTCCCACTGCTTGTGGAACACACTGCCTGCACGTCGAGGTCTGGATCGATACCTTCTTTTGTCACTTGAGAATATACGATGTCACTGAGTGGCAGGTGTAGATGCATCCTCTGTTTATGCTCTTCTAACAAAGATTTGAGGATGTGAAGTAATGCTTGTACCACGCGGCCCATCACTGATATACCCAGTCGCTGCTCAGGGCGTGTTTTGCACCCACAGCTGGGTGAAGCAGGTGTCACAATCATTTTCTAGAACTGAACTCACGTCCACAGAGGCGAAGGCCTTTGCTCAAGTCCCACAGCTGGGAGTGGATAAGGCTGGGACTAGATGTCAGGATTGTTGTTGGCAAATCCAGCACGCGTTTCACGGACAGGACTCATGGAGAGGAGGAGAGAGAGAGAAAGAGCGACAGCGGAATGCCCCAGCACCCCCAGACAAGCAGAATGGTTAAACAGGCTGCATTTGGATCCGAATAGGTTTTAAATAAATAGGCCTGCACGTGGCGCAAGGTGAGTGGCTTTGTTCAAAAAGCAGTGGGGCCCTGCACCAACACCCCCCACCCCCCACCCCGCCCCGGGCTTCCCGGAGCATCCTGCCCTACTGCAAGCACTCGCCTTCCCTAATGGATGTCTTCCTTGCTCTCCTTCCTGCTATTTGGCTCTAAGCACAGCTCCCAACCGTGTGCTCCCCACATAAATTTGCCCAGGTTTCTGGAAGAGCTCCCTGCCTCTCCAGCTCCTGGGGGGTCTGCTGGGCTCTTACACCTCCCCTTGGTTGAGGTTGAGCCCTCTGTCCCCGGGGGGCACCACTGGACTTGCTCGGGCTTCCTGGGAGGGTGGAGCTCAGAGCCCCGGCTGGTGCTCATAGGTCATCTGATGGGGATTCTGGGAACGCTGCAAATTGCAAAGGTCAGAGCCGGCTTCTCCGGGACGCCTGTGCTGTTGGGTTCCCTCCTGGAGTCATTTA